>NW_004443948.1:2694773-2721649 GCF_000243295.1 Trichechus manatus latirostris | reverse complement strand
AAACTGGAGGACATTATGCTGAGTGAAATAAGTCAATCACAAAAGGACAAATATTGTATGAGACCTCTACTGTATAACTTATGTAAAAGTTTACACACAAAAAGAGACAATCTTTGTTGGTTATGAGGGATGGGAAGAGTGGGGGGGAACTAAATAGATAAGTGGTAACTTTGGTGACGGGTAAGACAGTACACATTACTGGGGAAGCCAGCACAACTTACACTAGGAAAGGTCATGGAAGCTCCATGGACACTTCCAAACTCCCTGAGGGACTGAATTGCTGGACGGAGGGCTGTGGGGACCCTGGTCTCGGGGAACATCTAGTTCAATTGGCATAACACAGTTTATAAAGGCAATGTTCTACATTATACCTTGGTGAGTAGCGTCTGGGGTCTTAAAAGCCTGTGAGCAGCCATCTAAGATACTCCACTGGCCTCACCCCTTCGGGAGCAAGGGAGAATGAAGAAAACAAGATACAAGGAAAAGATTAGTCCAAAGGACTAATGGATCACAGCTACCACGGTCTCTACCAGAATGAGTCCAGTACACTTGATGGTCCCTGGCTACCACCACTGACTGCTCTGACCAGGATCACAACAGAGGGTCCCAGACAAAGCTGGAGAAAAATGTAGAACAAAATTCTAATTCACAAAAAAAGACGAGACTTAATGGCCTGACAGACTGGAGAAACCCTGAAAGTATGGCCCCCAGATACCCTTTCGGCTCGGTGGTGGGGCCCCTTTTGAGGTTCACTGTTCAGCCGGGGATTGGACAGACTCATAGAACAAAACAGGACAGATGAGGCACAGCAGTCCAGGGACAGGGACTGGAAGGCAGGAGGGGACAGGAAAGCTGGCAATAGGGAACCCAAGGTTGAGAAGGGACGGTGTTGACATGTCATGGGGTTGTTAATCATTGCCATAGGGCAATACGTGTACTGTTTAATGAGAAACTATTTGTTCTGCAAACCTTCATCTAAGGTACCAAAAAAAAAAAAAAAAAACAATAATTAGCTATGTGAGATCAAATTAACAACAGCAACTCAAGAGGTTTGATGGGAAGCCTAGGGGACAGTGAGTTGAAGATAATGGTGATGGAATAATTTGGAAAAGGATAGTGAGAATTGCCGGACAACTGGAAGAGTGTAATTGATGTCACTGAATTATACATGTAGAAACTTTCAAAATGGTGTAACTTTGGCTATGTATATTTTCACCAAACAAAAAGCCCTCAAGGTCGAGAAGGGAGATGTTGACATGTCGTGGGGTTGTTAACCAACGTCATAGAACAGTATGTGTACTGACTGTTTAATGAGAAACTATTTGTTCTGTAAACTTTCATCTAAAGTACAATTAAAAAAAAATAAAGTGTTAAAAAGCAAAAATGTCACTTTGATGGCTAAAGTGTGCCTGACCCAAGCCATGGTATTTTCCATCTCCTCATATGCATGTGAAAACTGGACAATAAAGAAGGAAGACCAAAGAAGAATTGATGCATTTGAATTACAGTGTTGACAGAGAATACTGAATATACCATGGACTGCCTGAAAAATGAACAAACCTGTTCTGGACGAAGTACAGCCAGAATGCTCCTTAGAAGCAAAGATGAAGAGACTCTGTCTCACTTACTTTGGACATGTCATTAGGAGAGACAAATTGCTGGAGACGGACGTCATGCTTGGTAAAGTAGAGGGTCAGTGAAATAGAGAGAGACCCTTAATAAAATGGATTGACTCATTAACTCAACAATGGGCTCAAATATAGCAATGATTATGAGGATAACACAGGACTGGGCAGTGTTTCGTTCTGTTATACATAAGGTCACTATCAGACGGAGCTGACTGGAGGGCACCTAACATCAACAACAGCCAGGAAAGGAAAAGCAGTGTGATTATAATTTTTTTTTAAAAAATGAGTTTGTTTGAAACCACACAATTTGAACGGTATGTTTTGTTTGTTTGTTTTCTACAGTTTGTGCTGGCAAATGTCTTTAGGAAGATATTTCTTTTATTATATTAAATGTTTTCAGAGAAAAAAGAAAGATAAGAGAAGTCAGAGCAATGTTTTGTTGTTGTTAGCTGCCATTTTGTCAGCCCTTCACTCATGGTGACCCCACGCAGAAAGGAATGAAACACTGCCTGGTCCTTTGCCATCCCCATGATCAGTTGCAGACCAGACTGTTGTGATCCATAGGGTGTTTGTCGGCTGATTTTCAGAAGTAGATATCCAAAACTTTCTGCATAGTTTGTCTTAGTATGGAAACTCTGCTGAAACCTGTTCAGCATCATAGCAACATGTAAGCCTCCACTGAAAGATGGGATGGGTGGTAGCTGTGCTTGAGATGCATTGGCCCACAATCGAACCAGGGTCTCCAGCATGGAAGGTGACAATTCTACCTGGAGAGCATGGTGGTAGGTACTGTTTATGCTCATATGGAAGAGAGGTGGATCTGTGGCAGACGCACTTGTAAAGGAAAAAGAATCCACGGAAATACACTAATATTCACATAATCGCATTCTTCCCATCCCACCACATATTCTAAATGTGGTCTGAAAAACATCCAAATGGGTAGCAGTAGCATTACTGAGATACTTGATTTAATAAGAGAGTCAGTGCTATTGCAGTCAATATTTCAAACGGGACATTCTAAGAAGAGCACAATTGGGAGACGAAAGGGCTTAAAATGGATTAAAATTTAAACAATTCCCAATCAAATGGAAATGTTCTGGGAATAGTGCCAGAGAGTATTGTTGAATTGGTTTTAATAAAAGCATTCTAAATTTAACCAACTGGAATGATTTGCAATTTTTTTGAAATTATATATGTGGATATATTGTATGGATATTTAAGATACAATATTTATTCTTATTAAAATATCCAATCTTGTTTTTGGTGGTTGAGGTAAGAATATATACACCTACTCCTCACTTAGCGACTATCTCGTTATGCAATATTTCGCATTTATGACAATAGTAAGAAATCTACTATTTTGTGCATTAACGACATATGTTTGGCAGTAACAAACGCCAAGGTGCAAGGCGAGACTAATGTTGGATGTTATGTGTCAACTTGGCTGGACCATGATTCTCAGTGGTTTGGCAGTTATATAATGATGTAATTTGGCAGTTATGTAAGAATGTAGTCATCATCTATTTTGTGATCTGATGTGGTCATGCTCAATTTTCACATAACACCGATTTTCTCATAATGACCTGGTCTTTGGAAGCTAACCACGTTGATAAGTGAGGAGTGGGTTTATTATGTTTAGAATATAGAATCACTGAATTTTAAGATGAGACAGAATTTTAGAGGTCAGTGAGTACAATTCTATTTTTCAAAATTTTATTTATTTTGTTATTGTTGTTGAGAATATGCACAGCAAAACATACACCAATTCAACACTTTCTACATGTACAATTTAGTGACATTGATTGCATTCTTCAAGTTGTGCAACCATTCCTCCTTCCTTTTCTGAGTTGTTCCTTCCTCATTAACATAAACTCACTGCCCCCTAAGGTTCCTATCTAGTCTTTGATTTGCCGTTGTCAATTTGATCCCATATAGGTTGTTCTTAAATGAGTATAATGCTCAAGGCAGACCTTTTTTACCAGTTAAGCTAAACTATTGTTTGGTTTAAGACGACTTCAGGGGCAATTCTGTTTCTTGATGGTAAGGAAATGAATCTAGGGAATCTGAGGCTTTTAATTAGCAAGTGAGCAGCTGAAACAGGACTGGAACCCAGCTCTGCTCATGCCCAAGTCTGGGCTCTTATAATTACACCTGCGTCATCTCCAATAAACACTGTGACACACTGCCACAGGCCTGCATGCAGGACAAATTAATGAGCTCTTTTGTTCAGCTTCTTGAGTAACATATATGTGTTTTAACAAGAGCATAGGGCAAAAAGATGAAAGTTGTGACAAACATGGAAGACACTGAAAACACTGTCACAGATTGCTTTTTCTATAACATAGGGGCTGTCTCTGTGGCAATAGAATGAGGACTATACAACATGTCACGGTCACTGCATGTGCTGTCTCGGTAAATGACCATTTGAGTAATTGCTGTTTAAAAAATTAAAAATAATCCACTGCCCAGGATCTTGAGTGTCATCTCCCCATAGTGGCTGAAATAAACACACACACACACACACACACACACGCACACACATACACACACACAAAACAGGCATCTCCTCTCCCTCGGCTCCTTTTCTATAAAGAAAAAGTTGGATTGCACACTAAGGGACATAGTGTGGCAGGAATATGATCTATCTTAGCTCTAGGTGAAGAATTTTATGTGTCTGGTAGAACTCCTGGCTTCTTGACACTTCTTTTCAGCCCCTGTTTCACAGTCACCTCTGAGTCTGATTGTCACCTATTCTCCAAATTACACTAGAAAAGGAAATTAGAGGTCAGCTGCCTGCTGGGATCTCAGACCACCCACTGGTTTACTTACAGAAAACTTGTAATGTTTACTTCGTAGTTGCTGGGAGCTGTCCCTTCCGTACCCATTGAATGCTCTGAGCTTTGAATCGCTTCACTGACAGTAACACGTGTGATGGCAGAAGGTGAATTGTCGCTGGTGGGTGAGTGGGCAGCACCCAGAGCAGGGAAGGATTGATTTTGTTTGTTGCTGAAAAACTAGCAGTGGTAACACTGAGGACAAATTACAAATGTGTTAAGGGAGAAGGGTATAAAAAATGAGAGGACACTATCGGCCAATCTGAATGGTAAGTGTTTTGGATCAAATTGTTTCCCCAAAAAAGATAAGCTGAAGTCCTAACCCCTATGAATGTGACTTTACTTGGGTAAATAGAGTTTTTCTTTGCAGATATTAACAGATAAATTAAGGAAGTCATACCAGAGTAGGATGCATCCTAATCCTAATCCCTCTGAGTGGTGTTTTATAAAAGAGGACAGATAAGGAAGAAGAGTCACATAGGGAGGGGATGGAGAGGCAGCATTTGAGGATCTGTCTATAAGCCAAGGAATACCAAGAAACTTCTGGGGCTACCAGAAACTGAAGGAGATAAGGAAAGGTCTTCTCCTAGAGCTAATAGAGAGCATAATACTGCAACACCCTGAATTTGCAGTTCTAGTCTCCAGAACTGTGAGAAAATAAATCTATATTCTTTAAAGACACCCACTACGTGGTATTTTGTTAAGGCAGCCCTGGGAAACTAGGACAGCAAGTAAACTTTGAAAGTCTAGCAAAGTATTTGAGGAGACAGGAAACAAGAGAATAAATTACAGGCCTCATTTCTAACCTCACATAGCCAGATTACTCTTGTTCTGGAAAATTAAGCTTTCTTTCCTGACTACCAGAACTGGTTGTTTACAAGTACTGAAGTTGGGTGTGTGTGAGAGAGTATGTTGTATTTGAGTGTATGTTAGTGAGTGAGTGTGTGTGTGTGTGTGTGTGTGTGTGTGTGATTATATATGTGCCATTGAAGAGGGCTCAGTGAAAAAAAAGGGCTAACTCTCCTCATGCAGTGCATGGGCTGAGTTCATATGCTGAGACTCTCCATAGTGGTTCTTGCTTAAAAACAAAACGTAAGTAAACAAGACATATGAAGACAGGAGTCAAAATGAGAAGAAAAGATAGTTGTTGATGGTCCATGATTAAAGTTAAAAATAATAAGACTTTCACTCTCCTGTATTTATCTTTGTGTTTATCTTTGAACATAAGTATGGTCTCTAGTTTGCATTTATATCTCTGATAGTACCTAGTGGTGCCTTATATCATAATACTTGGTCAAATAAATTAAATCCATTCTTTTCCATTACTGTCTCCTCATATTCTGAAAGTCCACAGTTATAGGACCTGATGTTGGCCTTTTATTTCACTCATTATGTTGGTCACTAGGTGGGCACTTTCAATTTGGAAACTAAAGTTCTTCCATTTCAGAAAGTTCTTTGAATCATTTTTTGAGTCTCATTTTCTCCATTCTTTGTTTTCTCTTTCTGAAACACTAATTTTTGAATCTTCAGTATTGATATTCTATTATTTATACCTCCTTTTCTTTATCTCCATCATTTTCCCGTATTTTCTGAGAGATTTTTTAAGCTTTATCTTTCACATATTCTTTTGAACATTTCATTTCCACCATCCTATTTTTTCTTTATGAGAATTATGTTTTTTTAGTTTTAGTTTTATTTGTATTTTCTCTGAAGTGTTTTCTTTTTTTTCTTGTTTCGAGGATCTTCTGCTCATTCTCTGAAGATGTTAATTGTAGTGAATTTTTTTCTTCTGCTTTCTGCATTGTCTTCAATTTCTTGTTTTTTTACTTTTTAGAGGCTTTTCTCTAATGCAGCTGAATTTTTGTTTTCTGCTAGTATTTGAGAGATAGGCAGTAAAAAGCTTATTGGAAGCTGTGTGTGTGCGTGCGTGAACATGTGTATGTTGGGCTGAGGGGCTAGTTTATTAAGTAATCGGCTTCACTATAAGTCCTCATTCTGGAAAGTTTACCTGAGCCATTTCATTATCAGAATGTTATGAATAAAATCATGTCCCCTCAAAATATGTGTTGGAATCCTAACTTTTATATCTGTGGGTGTAATCTTGTTTGGAAATAGGATTTTATTTGTTATGTTAATTTGCTAATACCTGAATAAAAAACAAACTAACAAACCCATTGCTGTCGAGTCGATTCTGACTCATAGTGATTCTATATGACAGAGTAGAACCACCCCACAGTGTTTCCAAGGAGCAGCTGGTGGATTCGAACTGACAACGTTCTGGTTAGCAGCAGAGCTCTTAACCACTGTGCCACCAGGGCTCCTGTCTGAGTAAGGTGGGTTCCAAATCTAATCACTTCTGAGTTATAAAGAGAGAAGTTTAGACATAGAGATATGTACACATGGGGGGTTGGTGAGGGAATGGGAAGACAGTTGCCATGTGAGGATTGAGGATAGTCTATAAGCCCAGGAACCAAGAAATACCCAGAACTACCTACAAGGAAGGAATTGGCACAGCAGAGACCCTGATTTGGACTTTCAGCCTCCAGAACTGTGAGAAATACATTTCTGTTCTTTAAATCCACCCATTTGTGGTGTTTGCGTGACAGCAACATCACGAAGCTAAGACACAGAAGATTTTATTATTATTTTCTAATTAGTTTCTGATTATTGTATCTAACCAGTGTTCTATGAGACATAAAATCCAGGCTTTTAGTGTTCTCAGTGCAAAGTGGGAGAAAAGAGTTCTGAGAGTCTTATCCTTTTATATGTAGACTTTCACTCACGTGTAAATTTTCACAGTGGTTTTCCACCCTCCACTGTGCCTGGTGTCCCATAGTCTCTGCTTCAATTTTTCTATTGACTTTTATAGTGAAAGAAGGTCAATCACCCAACTACGTGTGGTAGGATAGGTAAAGGGATCTGGAGGTCTGACTGTTGCAGTACATCCTGCACTTCCTTCAGGGTGTCTGCTGCCTCCAGTTCCTTGAATTTGCTGGTGTTCTGTACAGTCAATAAGCTGACATCTAAGACCACCTCCACCGTTGGCTTTGGCTTGTCTTTCTCTGGCATGCTACATCAATTACTCCTCTCCTGTTTTCAGATTCCAAAATTTTGCTGGTTGTCTATTCTCCAATTCTCTTTTCTTTGTTCTCCCCACCTGTCATGCTCTTAAAACTTCATAACTGTCTTTTAGTAAAGTATAATGAGAGAGTAAGGTAAATGTGTGTTAAACAGCCATGTTTTACTGGAATAGATCCCAGGAATATAATGCTTCAGTCAAATACATGAATATATTTAAAGCTATTGATCCATATTGGCATTTATTTTTATTTTCAACAACTTTGTTGAAGTGTAACTGACATACAATAAGCTGCACATGTTTAAAGTGTATAATTTGATAACTTTTGATATGCATTTATGCCCATGAAACCATTGCCACAGTCAATATATAAATAAATCCATCACCCCCAAAAGTTTCCTTGTATGCTTACTTCATTGAATCTGTCAGGAATTGATATCTCAATAATATTGAGTTATCTGTTCCATGAACATAGCATATCTCTCCATTTATTTAGGGCTTCTTTGATTTTTCTCAGCAATGTTTTGCAGTTTGTATTGTAAAAGTCTCGCACAATTTTTTTTGATTAATTTTTTAAAACTTTTTTCCCATAGAAAAATTTATACATACATTGTTATGTGACTCTAATTGCTCTCCCCACACTGTGACAGCACACTTCTCCTTTCCGTCCCTGATTCCCCATGTCCATTCAGCCAGCTCCTAACCCTCTCTGCCTTCCCATCTCACCTCTGGACAGAAGCTGCGCCTTTGGTCTCTTGTATCTACTTGAGCTAAGAGGCACACTCCTCACAAGTATCACTTTATGTCCCACAGTCTAGTCCAATCCCTGTCTGAAGAGTTGGCCTCGGAAATTGTTTTGGTTCTGGGCTGATAGAGAATCCAGGGGCCATGCTTTCTGGGGTAACTCCAGTCTCAGTCAGACCATTAAGTTTGGTCTTCTTACTAGAATTTGAGTTCTGCACCCCATCTTTCTGCTGCTCCTTCAGGGACTCTCTGGTGTGTTCCCTGTCAGGGTGGTCATTGGTGGCAGCCGGGCACCATCTAGTTCTTCTGGTCTCAGGCTGATGAAGTCTCTGGTTTATGTGGCCCTTTTTGTTTCTTGGGCTAATACTTTCCTTGTGTCTTTGGTGTTCTTCGTTCTCCTTTATTCCAGGTGGTTGATTGTAATATGTTTTGGTGACTTTCTTTTGGGATCTACCTTATGTGGGGTTCGATGAGCATCTTGGATAGATATCTTGTCATCTTTTACAATATCAGCGAAGTTTTCGGCGAGCAAATCTTCAACAATTCTCTCTGTATTTTCTGTTATCCTCCCCTGTTCTCGTACTCCAATCACTAGTAGGTTATTCCTCTTGATAAAGTCTCATATAATTCTTAGGGTTTCTTCATTTTTTTTAATCCTTTTATCTGATTTTTCCTCACTGAAGTTGGTGTCAAGTGCTTTATCTTCAATCTCACTAATTCTAACTTCCATTGCCTCAATTCTCCTCCTATGACTTTCTATTGAATTGTCTAATTCTGAAATTTTATTGTTAATCTTCTGGATTTCTGACTGCTGTCTCTCTGTGGATTCTTCCAGCCTGTTAAATTTGTCATTATGCTCTTCTCTAATGTTTTTAATTTCCTCTAGTGCGTGTTCTATGTTTTGTGTAATTTCCTTCCTAATCTCTTAAAGAGTTCTCTGTATCAATCTTTTGTATTCTGCCTCCAGTAATTCCAAAAAAGTTTCCTCCTCCAGAAAATTTCTAGATTCTTTACTTTGGAAGCTTGTTGAAGCCATCATGGATTGCCTCTTTATGTGATTTGATATTGACTGTTGTCTCCGAGCCATCAATAAGTTATTATATTTATTTATTTTATGTTTGCTTACTGTGTTCTAGCTTCTTGTTTTGTTTTGATATACCCAAATAGGCTTCTCATATGAGCTAGTTTGATTATTGGCACCTTGGAATCCCTAATGTTCTGTCACCAGGTGGTTAGATCTGTTACTAGGTATGTGATCTCAGGAGTTCACCCACTCCTCCTGTATGGATTCAGCTCAGGTGCCCAGGTAGATAGCCACCAAGTGTGTAGTGTAGTCTCTCACTTACAGTCCTAGACAGGCATGGGTGTTGGAGTAGGCACAGGCATCTGGCTGCAGCAGGGGGACACACTCTGAACAAGGCAGGGGTCTGACAGCCACCCGAGTGTCCAGGAGGAAGGCGTGTCCCTGTTCCCTACAGCGTGTAGGTGGGTTGATTTTGCAGCTGGACTATGAGCACCTAGTGCCGTTGGCTGTAAGGACTAGGGGGCACCTCTTATTCATGGCCTATCGCAGGTGGCTATGTGGCATAGGTGGAGCCACCAGTCCTCAGGCCCCTGATGTGGATAGGTGAAGACCCTGCTTAATGGGCAAAGCAGTGTCAAATGTCAAGAACCTGCAACTTCACAGCTGAAACAGTTGAAATTAAAGTTCTAGTATATACCCTGTTGTACTGCGGTAATGAGGACCTACACTGTTGAGATGGGTCTACACAAGTCTATGCAGGGGGAAAGGCACTCAAAGTCCATGGATCCCTTATGCCTCTGCCTAGGCAAAGGAGCTGTGCCTACCCTGGGTTCCTGGCTTAGGGGAGCTGGCAGTTTATTTTTTCCCGTGTGTTAATTTGTTCACTCTCCAAGGCAGGGAGAATGGCCAGGGCGCGTGACAGATCCTACTTCCAGCCCAGGGGACTTGGCAATTGCTGAAGCTGGCCCAGGACCCAGTGCAGAGCAGGGAGCAGGGAGGTAAATGGGAGAGAGGTTTTTCCCTAAAGGGGGTGTTTTTGATCCGCATGGTTAGCCGTATGCAAGTACTTATCTTTCACCGATGAGGGCTGTTTCTCACTGGTCTGGGTGGCTGCGTAGACTTTCTGGTACTGGGTCTCTCCTGGCAGAAAATGCACCTCCCGAGCACTGCCACTTGTCTGCGTCACCACTCACCCACGAGTTCCTCAGTCCTGAAGGGCTCAGGCTCTCGCCAGCTCAGGTCTGGCAACTCCTCGCTGCTTCCAAACAGTCTCTTCCTCCCCTGGCACTCAGTCCAGTTCCTCAACTCTGCCTTTGATGTTCAGGGCTCCCACATTGCCATATATAATCAAATCATTTGCTTTTTTGGGGTCTTTGTTTTAAGAGGGTCCACCGGAAGCATCTGACTACCCCGTCATCTTGGCCCCACCTCTCGCACCATTTTTTTTGTCAAATTTATCAGAAGATATATAGTATTTGCAGATGCTATTGTAAATCATATTTTTAAAAATTCATTTTAATTATTCATTGCTAGTACATAGAAATACAACTGATTTTTCTATATTGATATAGCTTGCAACCTTGCTAAATGTAATTATTAATTCTTATAGCCTCTTTTTATAGATTTCCAAATCTAAAAATTTTTGTAGAAATCCAAATCCTATTGGATTCACTGTATAAACACTTATGTTTTTGTGACTAAAATAGGTTTACTTCTTTCTTTTCAATTTGAATATCTGTTATTTTTTAATCATGCCTATTTACATTGGTTAGAACCTCCAGCCTCATATTGAATAGAACTGGTAAGAACAGATACTCTTGTCTTGTTCCCAATCTGAAGAAAAAAAACATTAAACGTTTCACCATTAAATATGATGTTAGCTGCAGGCTTTCCACAGATGCCCTTTATCATACTGAGGAGGTTTTTTTTTAAGTATGGGTTTGCTAAGATTTGTTTTTTGTTTTTAATCAGAAATGGATGTTGGATTTTGTCAGATGCTTTTTTTTTTTCATTTTTATTTTATTGTTGTTGAGAATATACACAGCAAAACATACATCAATTTAACCATTTCTATATGTTTCAGTGACTTTGAATTACATTCTCTGAGTTGTGCGTCCATTTTCACCTTCCTTTTCTGAGTTGTTCCTCTCCCATTAACATAAACTCACTGCCCCCTAAAGTTTCCTGTCTAACCTTTCTAGCTGCTGTTGTCAATTTGATCCCATACAGATAGTTTTTTAAAGAGCACAATGCTCAAAGCAGACATTCTTAGAGGGCAGTGAGTTTATGTTAATGGAGGAGGAACATGTATTCTGGGGAATAAAAATCAGCCCATAGCAATCATATCAAATGGCTTTTACTCCAGGAATACAAAACAGGTTTAAAATTTAAATATCAGTCAATATAATTCACTATATTAACAAACTAGAAAAGGAAAACTGTTTGTTCAAGTCCTGATCCCCAGTACCTGTGAGTGTCACGTTATTTGGAAATAGTTTCTTTGAAGATGTTATTAGTCGACTTGAGGTTACACTGGAGTAAGTTGGGCACTATCCCAATCTGAGTGGCATCTTTCTGAAAACAAGAAGAGACACAGAGACAGAGAGACATGCAGGGAAAACGCCTTGTGAAGATCAGACAGAGAATGGAGTTATGCTGCCGCAAGTCAAGACATGCATAGGTCTATCAGAAGCTGAAAGAGACAAGAAAGGATCTTCCTCTAAAATGTTTAGAGAGAGGACGGCCTTGCTGACATCTTGATTTCAGACTTGTAGCCTCCTGCAGTGTGAGAAAATAAATTTATGTTGTTTTAAGATACCCAGTGTGTAGTGATTTGTTACAGCAGCCCCATGAAACTAAAGCAATAATGCATGATTCTTTTCTACATTGTTGCAATTCATTTGCTAAGATTTTGTTTAGAAATCTTGCATCTATGTTTAGGAAGGGTATTGATATGTAGTTTTCTTTTCTTGTAATGTCTTTGCCTGATTTTGATATCTGGTTCTGGCCTCAGCATGAATTGGGAAGCATCCCCACCTTTTCAATTTTCTGGAAGAATTTATGTAGAATTGGAATTATTTCTTCCTTAAATGTTTGGTGAGTATTACCAATAAAGCCATCAGATGCTGAAGTTTTCTCTGTTGGAAGGCATCGAACTATAAATTCTATTTTTAAATAGATATAGGGTAATTTAGGAAACAATAGTGGCATAGTGGTTAAGACCTACGGCTGCTAACCAAAAGGCTGGCAGTTCGAATCCACCAGGCACTCCTTGGAAACCCTATGGGGCAGTTCTACTCTGTCCTGTAGGGTTGCTATGAGTCGGAATTGACTCTACGGCAATGGGTTTGGTTTTTTTTGGTTATAGGGCTATTTAAGGTTTTCTATTTCTCCTTGAGTGAACTTTGGTAGTTTTTGTATTTAAAGGAATTTGTCCATTCATTTAAATTGTTAACTTATAAGTATAAATTGTTTATACTATTTCCTTATTTTCTTTTTAATGTCTGTAGAAACTGTCGTGATGTCATTTCTCTCATCCCTGATTTTGGTAATTTGTGTATCTCTTCTTTTCTTTCCTAATTAGTCTAGCTAGAGTTTTATCAGTTTTATTTATCTTCTTGAAGAACTGGCTTTCATTTTCATTACTATTCTCTACTGGTTTCCTATTATTTCTCTTATTTTATTGATCTTTATTATTTCCTTTATCCCATTCACTTTTGATTTCTTCTTTTTTTTTCCCCTAGGTTCTTAAGGTAGAAGCTGAATTCATTGCTTCTAGACCATTCTTTTCTAATAGTCACTTAGTGCTGAAAATTTTCCCCAAAGTACTGCTTTGGGGACATCTCACAAATTTTAAATACAACTTCCTACTTCATTATTTTTAAACATTTAAATTCCTTAGGCAGTTTATAGCACATTAATATCTTGAATTTGTATAATACTTTATACTTCCCGGGATCTTTTACAATGTATTTTACCTCATTTTATTCTCAGAATAAGCGAAAACGGGCATGTTTTATATTCCCAGTCAGTCGTCAGTCAGCAAATATTTATTGAACACTCTACTTTGAGCCAAGCACTGAAGATGAACTAGCAACAAAACAGTGTCCTCTCTGTCAAGAAGTTTACTTATTTTTTAGTGGAATAAGTATTTTATAGATGAGTTACAGAGACAATGCAAAATTAAATGTCTCACCAAAGACTACAGAGCTACGCATGCTAAACTCCTATCTCTTTACTCCAGTTTCAGAGTCCCTTCCCTATACCATAACATTTTAGAATACATTTTTCATTAAATATAAAAATATAAGGATATTGACAAAGTATATGCACATTATTAAAGAATCATATAAAGAATCTTCAATAGAACTACAGACTATTATTTGCTCATGCTGATATTAACTATTTCTTTCATTATACATTCAATGAGAAGGATAAGTATAGTCCAGTGTTTGCGTAACCTGATTGAGGAGAAGAGAACTATTCACTAACACGTAGTCACGTTGGACAAATAGCTCAACTTTTCTTGTTCTCAGTTGCCACTTAAAAAAAAAAAGAAGACAGGTTAGATCAAATGATCTTTCACATTCCTTTTAACTTTTAGATGCTATAATTTTAAATTTTGAATATATATTAAACATTCACTAGGTGCTGTATAGATCCCTGGGTGGTGCAAGTGGTTTACGATTGGCTGCTAACCTAAATATTGGCAGTTCGAACCCACCCAGCTGCTCTGTGGGAGAAAGGCCTGGAGAATTGCTTCTGTAAAAATTACAGCCAAGAAAACCCTATGCAGCAGCTCTACTCTGTAACACCTGGGTCACCATGATTCAGAATCTACTTGATGGTAATAGGTTTGGCTGTTTTTTTGAATGGTGCTCTATTGAGGATTCAAAATTAAGATAAGACACAATACTTACACTAAAGACAATCTAGCTATGGAGGCAAGGCATGTGAAATATTTAAAACTGCCAGTATGAGTGATGCAGACAATATGCTCTGGAACAGTGTTCTTAACTGGGGATGATTCCCCTCCCCACCTCCCACACCCAGAGAACATTTGACAATGTCTGGAGACATTTTTGGTTGTCATTGAGGATGAGGGGCAGTGTCTGCTACTGGCATCCAGAGGATTGAGGCCAAGGATGCTGCTAAACATCTTGCAAGGCACATGATAGACGACCATACAAGAAATTACCTGGACCAAAATGTCAGTAGTAATGAGGTTGGGAAACCCTGCTCTGGAAATTCAGAGGAAAAACCATTGTGGGAAGGAAAGATTAGGAAAGTTATATCAAGAAGCTGTGTTTTTCCATGAACCTCCAGCATGGTTACATCTGGGAGAAACACAGGATAAACAAAGTTATGGGGAAGGGAATCATCAACATTGTTTATTTGGGGAACAATGAGAAACCCAGGACATTTGGAGTGGAGAGCTCACATATCAGATACATTGGTGCCATATTGTGGAGAACCTCAAATGCCAGGATAAAGACTTTTTATTTTATTTATTAAGCAATGGGGAGCCATTGAAAAGGCATACTTTATAATAAATCCTGTTTTAGTTAAATTAGCTTGGCATTGGTCTGAGGATCTATTGTAGTGGAGAGGCTGGGAGAAAATCAGGGGCTTCTATCAATCCAGGCTTGAGGCATTGATTATTAATTCAAGCAGAACTTGAGTTAACCATTATGTATCCTTGTCTAAATGCAATTACAGACTTGAGTAAAGCCATTCAGCAGTAGTAGCACCAAATCATGTTTTCACACAAGTACATAAATATTAAGTCCTAGTTTATAAGTGACATGGGTTAATTAAGCCCTGCAATTTTGCTCATATGTTTATTTCAAGTGTGTTCGATAGGTTTTAAAAATTGTGATTTTATTTCAAAAACTAAAGTAATGATAAACCCTTATTTGCAAACATGCTATTTTTTATCACTTTATTTCCAAGTCCTTTTTCACTGGTCCTTGTCTCCTCTCTAGAGCAATGTTCCTTAAATACTGGGTTTCATGATTCACGGTGGCAGATACATTGTGTCTTAGACTGGGTTCTCTAGTGAGGGAAAACCAGTGTATAGACAGATAGATAAGAGAGAGAGAGAGAGATTTAACTCAAGGAAATGGCCTTTGCAGAAATTATGGTTACCTACAGTTATATTATAGTGACTATGGTTGTAGAGGCTGGCAAGTCCAAGTCTGTGGGTCAGGTGTCAGGCTGGAGGCTTCTCCTGACTCAGGTAGCTACAGGGTCTGATAAACCCATATTGGCAGATCAGATCGCAGGCTGCTGGCTCACAGGCTGTGGAAGCTGACAAATCTCAAGATTGATAGGGAAGCTACTAGCTCAAGTCCCAAGAACTGGAGATCAGACGATGACAAGCTGGATGCAGAATCCAGAGTGAGAGCCTTGCTTGAATATCCATTTATATACTGGAGGCAGGACACCCCTAAGGAAACTCCCACTCAGCTGATTGGCTGCTCAAAGCAGATCTCATCAAGGAGTTGATTACATCATCACATAATGGCTAAATTATGCCATAACTGCCAAACCACTGAGAATCATGGCCCAGCCAATTTGACATACAACCTTAACCATCACACATTGCTTCGTAAATTTGCTGCCATGCTTGTTTCCAGTTTCCTAGGCCAAAATAAACCACCACCAAAAAGTTCACTCTTAGGGCTCCCAGCAGGTGAAAATATTGGAAAAGTTCATTCAATGCTTATAAGTTTCATTATTGACTGTATATTAGAACATCAGTGCAAGCAACAATTTCCCCTCCTTCATTCTCTTGTTTCCCACTGCCCTGATTGAATAACTAATCCCAGTTACATCAATGTAATTAATGCATTGTAACTGAGATTTGGACCAGAGAATTTATTCCTTGAAGTCAGAGAGAAGCAGTCTCATGACCACTGCCATAAAAGTAAATTGTTCTACTCAGTTGTCATAATCACTCTGTCATACGCTGGCTGTAGCCAAACCAACCAACCAACCAACCAACCCATTGCCATAGAGTCAAATCAGACTCATAGTGACCCTATAAGATGGAGTAGAACTGCCCCATAGGATTTCCAAGGAGCAGATGGTGGATTTGAACTGCTGACCTTTTGATTAGCAGCCAAATGCTTAACCACTGCACCACCAAGGCTCCATAAATATCAAACGGTGTGAATTAACAAATGAATGCCTTGATGACGGAATGAATGAAATGTACACAATACGACATGGCATAGTTCCCTGAATTGATTTCTGGTTTTGCCAGCTATTAGCTTCTAGAAAAAATAGAGATTTTAAAAATGGAAAGAACAAAGGAAATATTGTTCTTTTTTATAGGTATTAGAAAAGACTTTCTGGAAAAATCTTAATTTAGAAAATCAAGTGCTTTCAAACCCTGGCTGTTTGGCAACATTCATGACTGACTTAGTTTCAATAAAAGTCTAATCACAGAAGAAAATTGATAATAACTGATTTAGTCTTTGAAATTGATATTTTCTTTCATGGTAAATGTTCTTTTTGGAAGATTAAGTAAACTATGAATTAACCCTGGTGGTGCAGTGGTTAAGAGCTTGGCTGCTAACCAAACAGCCGGCAATTCAAATTCACCAGGTGCTCCTTGGAAACCCTGTGGGTCAGCTCTACTCTGTCCTATAGTGTCCCTATGAGTCAGAATCAACTCAATGGCCAGGGGTTTCGTTGGTTTGGTAAGAAGAAAAGTATTGGTATGGTTTATATAACTGCATAGTATGTACTTGATCTGTAAACTAGATTAAGTAAAACTTTCCCCAGTGATCATTCTACTGATAAGAATTAAAAAACAATCCAATAGATTATTCTATTGATGAAAACACAATCTGACCCTGTGATAGGCATTGTACTAACAAGGGAAAAGATGACCTTTAACCAACAACATGAGGAAAGATAAGGGAGGAGACCCAACTGTCAATGCTTACATAAAATGTAACATCACCATTAGAACTAGCTCATTTTAAGACACTACTCAAAATACTCCCTTATTTGGTTTCCATGTACATGGAATGCTGGGAATTACTTCAGAGACTGCTCATGTAGAAGTAAACTGAACAGACTGATAACTTCCATAGTAACAATAAGCACTGGAGATAAAAACCCACTCAGAATGCACTTGTGATCACTCACTGTAGTTACAGTTGTCTGGGAGTTGGGTGCCTATTGTTGATGCATAGACTTCCTTAGATAATTACTGAAGGTAACTATGAAGGCCTGGAACTGCCCTTGGGCATGATGGTATTACCAACTTTGGTCACAAACAATCTTTTTTAGAGACCATTTTGTGGTAGAGAGTGCCTGACTCCCATCTAGCCCAAGAGCCTGCTTTCTAGAGAAAGCTAGTGTTGCCTGGCTCATACGAAAACACAGTCCACACTATCGAGCCATTGCTGGCCTTGGCTCAAGGAGATGTCACCTTATTTTAAGGTTCTATTGTAGACTTTTAATAAGCTACTTCAAAATTTCTAAAATGGAGAACAATTTTAAATCAAACTATTGGTTTTATTTAAAATAAACTTTATCTTTTAGAACAGTTTTACATTTACATAAAAATTTTGCAGAAACTATAGTTCCCATATACCCTCTCTGCCTCCTGCACACTCTTTCTGCTATTATTAACACCTTGCATTCCTGTGATACATTTGTTGCAGCTGCTGAGCCAATATTGATACATTGTTATTAACTAAAGTCCATAGTTTACATTAAGGTTCACTCTTCCTGTTGTACAGGTCTATGGGTTTTGACAAATCCATAATGTCATGTGTCCACGATTGTAGTGTCATACAGAATAGTTTCATTGCCCTAAAAATGCCCTGAGCTCCACCTATTTGTTCCTTCCTTTCTCCTCCTGTATCCATGGCAAAATCACTAAACTTGTTACTGTCTCTATAGTTTTGCCTTTTCCAGAATATCATATAGTTGGAAGCATATAGTATGTAGCTTTTTTAGACTGGCTTCTTCCACTTAGAATCTGAATTTAAGGTTCTTCTACCTACTTTCGTACCTTCATTGCTCATTCTTTTTATTGCTGAATAATACTCCATTGTATGGATGTGACACAATTTGTTTATCCATTCACCTGTTGAAAGACATCTTGGTTGCTTTCAATTTTTGGCAATTATGAATAAAACTGCTATAAACATTTGTGTGCAAATTTTCATGTGGACATACATTGTTCAACTCATTGTGGTAAAACCAAGGAGCATGATTGCTGGATTGTATGGTAAGTTGATATTTAGCTTTGTAAGGAAGTTCTGGACTGACTTTCAAAGTTGTTGTACCATTTTACATTCCCACCAGCAATCAATGAGGGTTCCTGTTGTTTCACATCCTCACCAACACTTGATGTTGTCAGTGCTTCAAATATTAGCCATACTAATAGGTGTGTGGGAGTCTTCAGTTGGTGCAAACAGTTAACATGCACTGAAAAATCAGCCAGTGAAAACCCTATGGAGAATGGTTCTACTCAAACACACATGAGGTCCCCAAGAATCAGAGTAGACTTGATGATAATTGATACTGGCACTGGTAATAATTGTGTCTTGGTATCTCATTATTTTAATTTGCAATTCCCTACTGACAAATGATGCTGAGAATCCTTTCCTATGTTTATTGAAACATATGTTATCATCTACGTTTCTTCTTTGGTGAGGTGTTTGCTCAGTTCTTTTGCCATTTTTTGATTGAGCTGTTTTTATTTTTTATTATTGAATGCTACTGACTTTTAAAATTATCTAAGGCATTCCATCTATGCAAAACCAATGGCCAACAACATTCTTAATGGAGAGAGGCTAAAAACATTCCCCTTGAGAACAGGAACAAGACAAGGATGCCCTTTATCACCACTTCTATTTAACATTGTGCTGGAAGTTCTAGCTAGAGCAATAAGGCAAGAAAAAGAAATAAAGGGTGTCCAAATTGCTAATGAAGAAGTTAAACTGTCCCTATTTGTGGATGATATGATACTATACATGGAAAACCCAAAAGACTCCACAAAGAAACTACTGGAACTAACAGAAAGATTCAGCAGAGTAGCAGGATACAAGATAAACATACAAAAATCAGTTGGATTCCTATACACCAATAAAGAGAATGATGAAAAGGAAATGAGGAAAACAATACCATGTATAATAGCCCTTAGAAAAATAAAATACTAGGGAATAAATCTAACCAGAGATGTAAAAGACCTATACAAAGAAAATACAAAACACTACTGCAAGAAACCAAAAGAGAGCTACATAAAAGGAAGAACATACAATGCTCACGGATAGGTAGACTCAACATTGTGAAAATGACAATTCTACCCAAAGTAATTTACAAATACAATACAATCCCAATCCAAATACCAACAAAATTCTTTAAAGAGATGGAAAAACTAATCATTAACTTTATATGGAAAGGAAAGAAGCCCTGGATAAGTAAAGTACTATTGAAGAAGAAGAATAAAGTAGGAGGACTCACACTACCTGACCTCAGAACCTACAATAGTCAAAGCAGTCTGATACTGGTACAATGACAGACACATTGACCAATGGAACAGAATTGAGAACCCAGATGTAAATCCATCCACTTACAGTCACCTGATCTTTGACAAGTGCCCAAAGTCCATCAAATGGGGAACAGACAGTCTTTTTAACAAATGGTGCTGGCAAAACTGGATGTCCATCTGCAAAAAATGAAACAGCACTCGTTCCTCACACCATATACAAAAACTAATTCAAAATTGATCAAAGACCTAAATATAAAGCCAAAAACTATAAAGTTCATAGAAGAAAAAATAGTATCAACAATAGAGGCCCTAATACACGGCATTAACAGGATACAAACCATAACCAACAATACATAAACTCCAGAAGATAAGCTAGATAACTGGGTTCTTCTAAAAATTAAACTCTTATGCTCATCAAAAGACTTCACCAAAAGAGTAAAAAGAGAACGTACAGACTGGGAAAAAGATTTTGGCCATTACAAATCAGGCAAAGTTCTAATCCCTAAAATCTACAAGAAAATACACTTCTACAACAAAAAGACAAATAATCCAATTAAAATATGGACAAAGGAAATGAACAGACACTTCACCAAAGAAGGCATTCAAGAAGCTAACAGATACATGAGGAAATGCTCTCAATCACTAGCCATTAGAGAAATGCAAATCAAAACCACAATGAGATACCATCTCACCCCGGCATTACTGGTACGAATCAAAAAAACTGGAAATAACAAATGCTGGAGAGGCTGTGGGGAGATCAGAACTCTTAATGCACTGCTGGTGGTAATGCAAAATGATGTACCCATTTTGGAAAATGATATGGCACTTCCTTAGAAAGCTAGAAATAGAAATACCTTATGATCCAGCCATCCCAGTCCTAGGAATATATCCTAGAGAAATAAGAGCCATCACACAAACAGACATATGCACACCCATGTTCATTGCAGCATTGTTCACAATAACAAAAAGATAGAAACAACCTAGATGCCCATCAACAGATGAATGGATAAACAAACTATGGTACATACACACGATGGAGTATTATGCAACGATAAACAATGATGAATCTGTGAAGCATCTCATAACATGGATGAATCTGGAGGGCATTATGCTAAGTGAAATAAGTCAATCACAAAAGAACAAATATTGTATGAGACCACTACTGAAAAACTCATGAAAAGGTTTACACACAAAAAGAAACATATTTGATGGTTATGAGGAAGGGGAGGGGTGGGGTGGGGAACACTAAATAGACAATAGATAAGTGGTAACTTTGATGAAGGGTAAGACAGTATACAATACTGGGGAAGCCAGCACAACTTGTACAAGGAAAGGTCATTGAAGCTCCATAGACACATCCAAACTCCCTGAGGGACCGAATTGCTAGGCTGAGGGCTGTGGGGACCATGGTCTCAGGGAACATCTAGCTCAATTGGCATAACACAGTTTATAAAGAAAATGTTCTACGTTCTACCTTGGTGAGTAGCATCTGGGGTCTTAAAAGCCTTTGAGCAGCCATCTAAGATACTCCACTGATCTCACCCCATCTGAGCAAAGGAAAATGAAGAAAACAAGGTAAAAGGGAAAGATTAGTCCAAAGGACTAATGGACCACAACTACCATGGCCTCTACCAGACCAAGTCCAGTACAACTAGATGGTGCCTGGCTACCACCACTGACTGCTCTGACAGAGGTCAAAAAAGAGGGTCCCAGACAGAGCTGGAGAAAAATGTAGAACAAAATTCTATCTCACAAAAAAAGACCAGACGTCCTGGCCTGACAGAGACTGGAGAAACCCTGAGAGTATGGCCCCCAGATACACCTTTAGCTCAGTAATGAATTCATTCCCGAGGTTCACTGTTTGGCCAAAGATTAGACAGCCCCATAAAACAAAACAAGACTAATGGGGCACAACAGCCCAGGGACAAGGACTAGAAGGTGGGAGGGGACAGGAAAGCTGGTAACAGGGAACCCAAGGTCGAGAAGGGAGAGTGTTGACATGTCGTGGGGTTGTTAACCAATGGTGTAAAACAATATGTGTACTGTTTAATGAGAAACTATTTTTTCTGTAAACCTTCATCTAAAGTACAATAAAAAAATTAAAAAACAAAGTAAAATTTTCTAAGGCACTCATTTTGTATTATGGTCCTTCATGCAGGACCTGATTTAAGAGATACAGTTGTAAATAGACCAGCTAAGGAATTTTGAAAGAAAAATGATGTCTAAATATTCTATTTAAAGTTGATTCTTATTTGGTTTTGTGCCATAATCTCCCTCAAGTATCCTCATACTTTCAGAAAAACAGACACAATTGTTTGTGTTAATAGACTAATGGTGCTCTTGGAAATGTAGGAGAGGCTCTGTCTTCATTCAGGCAATGGAGACAGGAGAGCAACTATGGTGATCAAGACAGTGGGATGGGAGATTGATTCTTAATTTAGGAATAAAAATTTTGAGCTAGACTCAGTAGTCTAAGGAATATTGTAGAGGTGCTGGATTTACCACTGTAGTGTGTTCATGGGTGCTCCCAATATTTTACACTGATATTAAAGGGAAAGAAGACTCTTAAATAGAGACTTAGGGCTCTGGATATATTAGAAACAAGCCTAAGAGGATAGGGGAGAAGGGAAAGGGAAAATGTGGGCTAACAACATTTTGGTCTTGTCTCTTACCTCCTCAAAGCTTTAATGTAGGTTAAATATCAAACATAACCAATGATCATGCAAATGGCACAAGACTGAGAAATATTTCGTTCTGTTGTACATAAGGTTGCCTCACGTTGGAGCTAACTCAATAGCAACTAACAAAAACAACAACAAAATCAGGTTAACCCTTTTCAAGGCACAGCTTTGAAAAGAAAATGTAAAAAAGCAGCATATATTCTGAGGACAAAGTAATGCTAGTTAAAAGCAAGATGGGTCTGTGGACTTGATCCCCATCAAAGGACTTAAATAACAATTCAGGCTTTTATTTAGCACCATCTGGCAAAGCCATATCTTCTCCCTCAAGGCCTGGGACCTTTCTCAATCTCCTAGTGTTACTGCCCACTAGGGACATCTCTGAGTGGAATGGTCCCTGACCATAATGATGCTCTTGACATTCTTCTGAAGACAGCGGTGAAGGTTTAGAGATGAAACCACACACAAGAGGAATCATCAGCCTATGTTCCAGAGGAAGAGAACATCCTTATGGGATTAGGAGTCCAGGAAGTGTAAAAGATAATCTGGAACAGTGTGCTTAGTGTTTCTAATAGTAGGTGGAATTTGGGAGGAAAGTTTTAAAAATGTGTTATCCGTCTTTATGAGTTTAGTGGGGTGTCAGTTAATGAGGTCCAGTCTTCAAGAATATACTTGACAATATGGTCATCAACCTTTAGAAGATGAACATTATCCTGGAAGGAACACAAACTTGCAGCTTTATGTGTGACCTACAACACTCTTTTAAATCCTAGGTTTTAGTTTCCTCATCTATGAAATAGAGTTTGGAATAAATGATTTTATAATGCTTCTACTTCAGAGATTTTATGATTTGATAATAGTAATCACACAGAATTCATTAACACTAAGTACTAATTAAATCACAGCACTTTGGCAGATTTTAGTGATACAAGGAGTTTAAGACTGTTGTCTTCGAGAATCTTAAAAATAATTGGAAAAACTATGTAAGTAATTTAAGAATCCCATTCCACGAACTCAGCTTTACAAAAAATATGTTATCTTTTTATTTTCTAATAAAAAGCTTAATTTAGTAGGAAAAAAAAAAGTTGATCTCAGTTACTTTGAGGGGTTTCCTATCCCTCTGTAGAGTTGTGCCACACACTGTTGCAGGGTATCGCACACTAGTAGTCAGGGTGGCGCAAGTTGTTTATGCTTGAGTGCTGACCTAAAGTTTGTCGGTTCAAACCCACCCAGCAACTCTGCAGAAGAAAAGGCCTAGTGATCTGCTTCCATAATGATTACAGCGAAGAAACCTATGTAGCACAGTTCTACTCTGTTACACATGCTGTCACCATGAGTTGGGGACCAACTTGACAGCAGCTATCAACTACGAGACAGGGTGGACTCTGGTACGCAGTTAACAGTTCACGTAAGTTGAGAAATCAGTTGCTGTGGAGTCGATTCTGACTCATAGTGATCCCATTTGTGTCAGAGTAGAATTGTGCTCTGTAGGGTTTTCAATGGCTGACTTTTTTAAAGTAAATTGCCAGCCTTTCTTCTGAGGTGCCTCTGGGTGGATTAGAACCATCAACCTTTCAGGTAGCAGCCAAATGCATGTACCATTTGCACCACCCAAGGACTCCCCCACATAAGTTAACATGGAGAAATGCCGGCTCTGATGCTATATGTCCTCCTCGAACCATATGATGATCTGCTGCTTCCTTGCCATGCCTGGGACAAGGGGAATTTCGGTAAGACTGCCTGCACCCATGTGAGGCCTACTACACAGCCAAACTCCGTGGAATCCTGAGGTCTTGCTGGATGCCTTCAGAGACCTGTGTGCTACATTGTCATCTCTCACTCTCTGCCCAGGAGATACCCTTTAGTCTGGAGTGAATCATTTTCCCAACATGTTTCTTCAAAGCTATTCTGTTTTTGCTGTGTCTTCCCTAAGTTCTCCATTGGGTTTTGATTTTTTGAAATACAAAAATAAGAAAGACTTGTAAGATACTTCTTGCTCTGCTTTTCCAAGGCAATGAATCACAGAGGCTGCTGCCTTCTTTAACTAAATGGAGGGAAAAGAAAAGGGGAAATACATGAAGGAAAAAGTTAATACTGCAAATACCTTGTAGAACTAAAGTTGATTCAAATCAAGTGAAAGCATAGGAGAATGACTTTATCTTATTGGGTGCATTTTTTAAATGATAAGAGCATTTTCAACTGCATAACTGTAATGTCTAGAATTTTGCAAGGTTACTCCTCTGGAGGAGGCCACTTGGAGGATCTGAGAAATCAGGAAGAATTGCCAACCTCTTCTGAGAAGGGTTGTTGTTATTATTGGGTGCCTTCTAGTTTATTTCGACCCACAGTGACCCCATGTGACAGAACAGAACTGCCCATAAGGTTTTCCTGCCTGTAATGTTTATGGGAGCAGATCACCAGGTCTTTCTCCTGCAGAGCTACTGAGTGGGTTCGAACTGTCAATCTTTCAGTTAGCAGCTGAGCACTTAACCATTGTGCTACCAGGGTTAGAGGGTGTCATTCTTTTCTGCTCTACAAGTCAACAGAAAATTAAGAGTATTTTTTCCAGAGAGGAATTCAATGGCGTGCCAAGTGAGGGGGGTAGCTTCTGAAATGGACAAAGTAGAAATCTGTCACCGTTGCTGTCAGGTGGAGGACAGAGGATGCAGGGAAGGAGCAGGCAGAGATGTACGGACAGACTTCTGGGATGTGGTGCTCCTCATCTGAGGACACGGGATCACAGACTCTGAAATACGTGTTTGAACATAAGCTTCTAGGGTCTGTGCGTGCCTTAAGAGAGCTTGCAATATTCTTTTAGTTTTGGTTTCCCTTAGAATCTGGCTAGTGAATATGTCACAATTTTGGGAGGGAGGTTAGTGTTGAGTGAGCACAGAGGTACGGAAAGTGCCTGAAAGGTTAAAGCATTTTTCTCAAGGCACAAAAAGCCAGAACTTGGGTTTTGTTGCTGAGGTAGCTGTCCAGATGCAGCACAGGGCAGTCTGAAATGAAAGGAAAATTTACATGGCTCAGTACTCAGAGGACCAGCAAAAAGACTCCAGTGTGAAAAATTCTTCAGATTAGGTTTGTGACATCTGAGACAGAGTTTGGTGAAGACAAGAACCAAGGGCCTTTATACTCAGAAAGCAAACCAGTCAAGCCTGTCTGTGGCTAGACCAAATTTATGTTATGGTTAAAAATGTGCACCGTAAATAGGACTCTTTCTATGATCTTGTTACTATGCTTCTCTTTTATTTTGTTTTCCCATTAGCATTTTAGAAGAGACCTTTTGAAAATTCCAGTTTGTCTCAAATAAGCTAAACTCGTTGCCATCGAGTTGATTCTGATTCATAGCAACCCTATAGGACAGATTAGAACTGTCCCATAAGGTTTCCAAGAAGCAGCTGGTGGATTCGAACTGCTGACCTGTTGGTTAGCAGCTGAGCTTTTAACCACTGTGCCATCAGGGCTCCAAATAAGCTAAGGATTAAAAAAAAAAAAAAAAAAAAAAAAAAAAAAAATCCAGTTCCCCTCCACCTAAACGGGGAGAATGAAAGGGAGCTGAGTATCCTCAGGGTCATTGTGGAGTTGCTTCTGCTTATGCCTGGCAGACAAGTGCTAAGTAGAAGTGGTTGAGTGAAGGGCACATTTGTGATGTGCCTAAACTAAAGACAGGTTATACAAAATGCTGAATATGCAGTTGTTAGACTGAGAACTGTAGAATATCTTACCAGGGAGAAATAGCTCTGGTTTGGTTTGTTGGGAAAGATGTATGGAATAGTTTTTATTTGCACTAGACCTTGAAATATGGGTGAGGACTCAAAACATGGACTTAGGTAAAAGTATGCTTTATCTAAGGAGCCCTGGTGTAGCAATGGTTAAGTGCCTGGCTGCCAATTGAAAGGTTGGCAGTTTGAACCCACCAGCAGCTCTGTGGGAGAAAAGACCTGGTGATCTGCTCCTATAAAGATTTATAGCCTAGGAAACCAGATGGCACAGTTCTACTCTGTCCTATAGGGTCGCTATGAGTCAGAATTGACTCGACAGCAAACAACACAACAATATGCCTTATATATACATAAGGATTTCAACACTTAATTCACTAAACATAGTATGTTCCAGAAGCAGCCTTTAAATTCATGTTTTTCACATCTTGGATTCTCTGGCTTCGCTGTGTGTGAATGAGGAAGGAGAGCAGGTTACTTCGGAAGTTATCACTATAAAGTTAATTGATAGTTGAGTAAATGAAGACGGGCAGAAGGTTCTACAGAAACTTATAATTTTTAGGAAATCTGAAAGCTTGGATGAATCATAGTTTTAACATTTTGTTTTATTTATTTATTTTTTTTTAAATATTTTATTGTACTTCAGGT
>NW_004443948.1:2655191-2687060 GCF_000243295.1 Trichechus manatus latirostris | reverse complement strand
TGTTCTAGGGTTTCAGGATTGTTGATTCTCTGTTTGGCTTAGTTTTTCGGATCTTTGTTGTGGAGGGACGGCGTGGTGCTTCTGCCTAGACCGCCATCTTGCCGGAGTCCTTAACATTTTGTTTTATGAGTTAGAAGATGGAAGACAAATATTAACAGGCAGCAAATTACTGTGCTTTAGCCTTTGGGTAAGAGAACTCTGACCTTGTCTTCCATGAGTTTATGTGCAGTAGGGCAAGAAAAGAAGATAATTTGATTAGTTTTTTAAGCATATGTATATTTCTGCAGAATTTCAACTGAGAAATTTATCATTGGACTATAGATCTAATAATTTTTAAATGATTTGTTTGGAGAGAGAGGCTTTTACTTCAGAAAGACTGTCTTCTAGCTCTTGTTATGTCACTAACTAGCACTGCGATCTTGGGCAAGATACTTAATCTCTCAGTATTTCATCATTTTGAGAGTTAGATTATGTTAGGGTCCCTGAACTTTCTCTGAGTAGGAGCTACTTTTTTTTTTTTTTTGTCTTGTAAGCTTTGAGGTCTGGTAAGGAACTCCAAATGCTAATTTGATTGTGAAAGAAGGTTAACAAAGAACTGTTACTGACTTGATTTCATAACTTTATGAGGTCTCTGTATGGCACAAAAGGTTTGTGCTCATGTACTAACCTAAAGGTTGGTGGTTCGAACTCACTCAGTGAAATCCTGGAAGAAAGGTCTTGTGATCTGCTTCCATAAAGATTTCAGCCAAGAAAACCCTATGGAGCAGTTCTACTCTATAATACATGGGGTTGCCATGAGTTGGAATGGACTCAATGGTAATTTTTGTTTGTTTGTTTGTTTGCTTTGGAGCTTAATTTACAGGATTGTAGCATATTTATTCTGGACCAGGGAATTCAGTTTACTTCTCCATCTTCTTTAAAGACTCTATAATTGACTTTAATCTGCAGATGAAATAGATTACCACCCCACCCCCACCCCCCCGCAAGATTTGTTTCCTGCTTTTTCCGAAACTGAAATCCTTTTCATTTTAGGATGTTTACAACATTACCATGGAAAATAAATAAATAAATAAATAAAACACCAAACCTGTTGCTATCAAGTCGATTCTGAATCATAGTGACTCTATAGGACGAGTAGAACTGCCCCATAGGGTTTCCAAGGAGAGCCTGGTAGATTCAAACTGCCAACCTTTTGGTTAGCAGCCAAAGCTCTTAACCACTATGCCACCAGGGTTTCCACTATGGGAAAAGGCCATCTTAAAAAATCTGTTAAATCACCATAGATATGGCCTGTACTGCCTCTGGGCCCTGTTTCCTTGGCTAAGTGTTCTGCAGCTCCTTTTTCAGATTTTTCTGCATTGTAGACTCTGGATGTGCAGGCTGATGCCAGAATATCTTCCCTCTTCTCCTCATCCCTAATGTAGATTCTACCTTCTGACTTCTGTGAGTAAGGGGCACTTTCTATCTGTTCTGTAATGATTTATAGTTTTTTTTTAAAAATGTTTTATGTTTAATACTGTTCCTGCATATTTCCTTGGCACCAGTCCTCAGAATTTCCACTGCCACTCCGACTTCTTGGTTCTAGCCTAGACAGCCAGTAAATCAAACTAAACTCACGGCCGTTGAGTCAATCCTGACTCATAGCAACCCTAGAAGACAGAGTAGTACTGCCCCATAGGGTTTCCATGGAGCGGCTGGTGGATTTAAACTGCAGACCTTTCGGTTGGGAGCTGTGCTCTTAACTACTAGGCCACCAGTACTCCAGTAGACAAAGTTAATTCTTTCATCATGAACTGCCTAACTATTTTAAGAAGTTGTTCTAAAGTTCTACCACTCTTTTTCTGAAGTTCCTAAAGTCTGATTTCAGATAAGTGCTCCCCAAAGCTATTTTGACCTATTTGTTGTCTCTGGTACAAGCCCAGGGAAACAAGGCTTTTATTGTTCAAGAAAATCCCTTTTCCTGTGAGAATTTTGACGAAGTCCCTGCTTTCTAATATTTTGGACCTTTTGTGTGCAGTGCATTTATAGAGCACAGTGGCAAACACACATTTTGATGGACAGATGACAATTCTTTCTTGGGTATCACCTGAACCCCGAGTCTCTGGTTTTCTGGGATGACTCATTAAAGTGTTGTCCTGCTCTTCTGCATCCCACCTCCCCTTTCCCAATTCCCTTCCAAGAAAATTGTTAAATTGTTATTTGGAGTTTATTAAATCTTTTTTTTTTTTTTAACCACATGTAACTTATTTTAAATCATGCTATACATATTAAAAGTACAATTATTTTGCATCACATTTTATTAAATATTAAAAAAGCATAAAGACACTTGTCAGGTCTTCCCAGCTTTACCCTCCTTGCCTCCAACCGAGATTCAACTTTGTGACCTCTGAGTAATGCCCTTTGTTAATACTCCTGAATTCTCTCAATGAAGGAATGAGGGTCTTTCTGTTAGGTCATTTCTCTTCTTCTCAGTCTTATCAGCATGAAACTGGTAGGTAGAATTCTGTGCAGAGAAGGAGGCCTACCATGTGTTTTCAATCTGTTGTTCTACGCTAGTCCAAGGACCCTTCTAGTATTAAAATGTTAAGAGATTCTATGTGAAGTTTTAGAAATACTTATGTTCCCTTTTCACAATTAATGTCTTAATATCTGAGCTAGAATGGAAACACAAAGTGACACAAGAAGGGGAACAAGATCCAATTCCTCTCATAAAGGGAATTGAAGCTCACTTGTCTTGATGACACTAAGCACCAATGACTCATGTTTCTATGCATGAATTTTACTATCAACATAGAACTCTGTAGGAGTCCCAACATTTGTGAATAGAGGTAGGAGCTCTCATCCTGTCTCCATCTCACTTTCTTCCTTCATTATCAGTTCAGGGATGTTATAAAGTCCCAACTATATACTTCTCTGGGCATGCTACTTGCTGATAAAGCAGTCAGTGTTTGCATTATGTGAAAGGAATTTGGTGAGCAAGTATTAAATGGTATTGAGTGACAACAAAGTTCTGGGGTTTTGCACGGGTGAGATCTTAGCTTGTTTGCCTGATGTTTCTACTATAAGAAACACTTTGTTGTACACTCATTTAAAAAATTAGATGTAGAAGAAACATAACCTAAAGTTTTTTATGAAAGTAACCTTTTGTCACATTCTTATATTTTTCTACCCTACTTTATAAAAAATGTGGATTAGCTCTGAGAGGAGGGTGCTGCATAGAAATCATTACCTTTGCCCCGTTTCACCTCCAGCCTCTGAAATTATTGAATCCTCAATATAGTGAGTATTCATAATGCTGAATATATTTGTAACAAATGAAGGCACATGGTCATTCTAGAATTATTACATATTTATAGTGTACAGATTACATGATATTTATAGTTCTGATTTAATAGCAAACACACAGTTTCCATGCTGCAAATGGCCATTAAAATCACGGAAACTATGGAAATTAGATTTATTTGGGCTTCTGTGGCTGCCTAAATTTCACAAGATAAATGCCAGATTATTTTTTTATTGCCAGTCCCCATACTTAGAGAAACCATGAAAAACTCGGAATTTCCTAAATAACTGTCACAAAGATACAGTTCAATTTAAACTCTTAAAATGCATTATTTTGCAGTTTCCTCTTCCTCCAGCCAACTTGGCCATGCCTTCCTCTTTCTCCTGCCATGCTACTCATATTTTATTACCTTCATGTTTAACACAAGTTTTAAAATTTTATGTCTTTCAGTTACTAGTTTAGCTATTAAGTCAAAAGTTGTAGCTAAATTTTATCATCTTCAGATTCTTTTATTGTCTGGGCTAGATTCTTAAGGGAAAATTTCAAGCCACATCTATCAATAATTACTTATAAGTCATCTGTTATGAGTTCAAGATTGTCCTTGGATTCGCAGGCATGTTAAGCCCTTAGTCATTATTCCTATCTTCAATGGGTTTAGAGTGGCAGTTGTGATAAACTGTTTAGAAGAAAGATTGAGGTTAAAAAATTACTTTTAGGAGACTATTGTGGCTATATGAACTTTAGGTAATAAAGCTTCATATTAGTGAATACGGAGGCCTAGTGGCACAGTGGTTAAGAGCTCAGGCTGCTAACCAAAAGATCTGCAGTTCGAATCCACCAGCCACTCCTTGGAAACCCTGTGGGGCAGTTCTACTCTGTCCTATAAGGTTGCTATGAGTTGGAATCAACTTGATGGCAACAGGTTTGGTTTTGGTTTTTATTAGTGAATATACTGATAGGAAGAATACAGACCAAGATATCAGAGATATACTGATTGTGTCTAGTGAGTTGTGAAACCTATGGAAGTCAAAGGAGACAGAGAAGACTCTCAGATTAAGAGTTCAAATTACAGACATAGGTTTTTCTGAATAGTGACTTTATGAATAGATTTTACTATCTCATTGAGAATGAAAGGTTTACACCATATCTAATGGCAATCATCTGTGAATGTGTAAGTTGCATTATGTGTGTGTACATACATATAAGATAGATGTGTGTGTATATATACATATACATACATGCATACATATATATATAGATCTGTGTTTATATAGCTGTATGAGTCTTTGGGTAGCTGGTGGCTGGGTGGCACAAATGGTTAAGCACTCAGTTACTAACTGAAATGTTGACAGTTCAAATCCTCCTACAGGCCCCTTGGAAGAAAGGCCTGATGATCTATTTCTGAAAGAACATAACCATTGTAGACCCTATGAAGTGCAGTTCTACTCAGAAGTATGTGGGGTCACCATGAGTTGGAATCGACAACAACTGGTTTTATATATCTACATCTATAGCTACAGGGAGATCTAGATATAGATCGTCATCCTGATCTCTCTCTCTCTATATATCTCCACGCATACATACATATGCACTCTATTAAATAGTTACATTGACCCTAATGTAAAGTTTAAAAAATATCTGGGGGATATTTCTGAAGAAATACATCTATTAATATTCCTTCATTTTTCAGATCACTGCCCATTTGGCTATGAGTGACTCCTTTTACCCTGAAGATGTCCAGTCTTTATCCATGTTATCTATTTCTATGGAATGCATTATGTATGTCAACCTCATTTAGATATTCCATACATCATTAGTAAGAAGCTATAACCCATATCCACTTCTCTTTTATAATCTCTGAATTTCTGATTTATTTTTGGCACTATGATATTTTTCAGGGAATTTCTTCAGAGAATCTCAGATTTTACTCCATAAATGTGTGGTAGAATCAAGTCTCTGCCTTTCTCCTCATTGCTATATTATTTCCAAACAATGGAGTTTTAGGACAAGTAAATATTAATTTATGGTTGCCCACTTTTCCAAGGTCATATTATTTTGCTTCAATTAATATTACACTTGAATATTTGCATATCCCATAGTGTCTTTGGATTAAATAGAAAACATATGATTAATTCCATAGCTAGGCACATCACTGCTCGAGATACCTGATTAACATATAAATGATTCAGTTGAAAATGGAATGTATTCCCGCTACATTTAGTCAGAATGTGGTAAAAGCCACCTCGTTAGTGATATTTCCCATGTATCTCTTTATTTCTCTAACATCCCCACTCTGGTTTTTTTTTGTTACCTTTTCTTGCAAGATCCTTACTGTTGGTTTCTTCCCTGTGCTCAAAATTATACCTTTTACTTTTTCACTGAGTTTTACAATAAAATAGATAAAAGTTTACCTAAATATTAGCATGGCTTTTTCTTTAAGGAAACCAAGTTTAATCAGTCCCCCGACCAATAAATTGTCATTAGTGTGCATTTCAGGAAAGGTCTAGATTTTGATAGCTTGTGCTAGCTGTGAAATGAAGAAACCATGCAGAAAGTCAAGAGTTTGCTTCAGTGTGAGTGCTGGTTATGCTGTGTGCTCTCTGGCCTACACTTGGGTGGGGGCATCAGGAAGTCTTCTTAGAGAAACAACTTCTAAGTTGACACTTGAAGGGCCAAAGTTAGCTGTACAAAGTGGAATGTAGAAAAATTGTAACTAGAGAGAGCAAAAAGTGTGTAGAAAGAAATCAAAAGTTAAGAAGTATGGCAAGGTAGCATAAATGAAAGCGTTTCAGTAAGGCTGGGACGTAGAACTAGAGGTGATGAAGAGGGGGAAGCCCAGATAGGTCAACAAAGCCCAGCTTCTAAGTCTTTTAAACTAGCTAATAAGGTTGGGTTTTATGTCAAGAGCCACCAAAGTGAAATAACCTATCAACATACCTATATGTCTAAATAAAAGTGCTATTTTAGTCTCAATAATATGAGTGTAATACCGTATCTTCTTTGAAAGGTAAAATGACTGCTTAACAAAAATTAGAAAGCTTACTAATCAACATGACCAATTAATACATTAATCAACCAATCATCAATCAATGAAATACAATATATTTTAAAGTAAAGAGTACTTCTAAGGAAATGACTTTATTTTGGCTTTTCTTAAAATCTCTGGCATAGCTCTGGATCATTTCCCTGCTTTTAAACAATATCTAGATTAGTTGTGAGGATATTACTGATGCGTAATAGATTCTTGTTAACTGAAATGATATTTCTGATGTATTCATGCAAAAAAAATATGTCTCTTAGGAATATTTTCTTCTGATTTGATATTGTTGTCGTTAGGTGCTGTCGAGTCAGTTTTGACTCATAGCGACCCTATGTACAACAGAATGAAAGACTGTCCAATCCTGTGCCATCCTCACAATCGCTGCTATGCTTGAGCCCATTCTTACAAATAACAAAATGAAAGGAAAGGCATTTTGCTTAAGCATTTTTATATTTTGATATGAAACATCAATATGAAGGATAATGTCATGGAAACATTTATGAGAGAGAGAGAGAAAGAACTTAATTATTTAAGGAAAAAATAGGGAAATACTTTACAGGCCCTAGAGGAAAGCATACAATTACATTATTATAAAAGGTAAGAAATTAGTTACTGTAGACAGAGTCCCTCAAGTGTTTGGCATTCTCAACTGTCTTAAATAATCAAAAACCAGAAATAATTTGAAAAATAAGGCACTGTGAATGAACATGAACCAACATTACCAAAAAAATTACTAAAGCAAAAATTACAGGAGAAAAAATAACCAGCATTCACATATATGATGCCAGTTTTCAAAATCAAGTTTTGTCAGATGAAAGTGAAGACGTATGAGAACTTTTTAAGAAATAGAGAGGAAAATAATAAAGAAAAAAAAAATAACATGGCAGAAGAAGTGAAGAAACTGACAGACAAGAAAAATGGCAGCTGAGATTAGTCTCAATGATAGCTACTGTGAAAAATATCAAAGGATAAAAAAGCTGCCCACGTGTGAAAAGAAGGAAGAAACACTGATGACAAAAATGTTGCATTTAGTAAAAGAGGAAAATCATACTTATCCCCGTAATTCTGAGCATGTTATTTTGTCACGTTTGAATGCTACAGCAGTGTCTCATCAGTCTCGGAACAAATTAAAAATACTCTCAATACACGAAAATATCTTACATCTACAAAATACTCCTAATTAAAGGCAGTTCAGTATATTCATTTTCTTTAAATACAATAATAAGGAAGAATGTGATATATTTTAAAAATGTTTTCATAAAATGATTAAAATGAAAGTTCTAGAATGTGAAGGATTAAATCTCCATTTATCTGAAACTTAATTTCTCCAAATAACCCTTTTCTAAGCTCTATCCACCCCACCACCGCATTTGCCTCAATGTCAATCAAAATCTATTTGTTGGAATTATTCAGCTAATTTTATTTTCTCATTTTACCCATCCACTTCATTTTATTTGGGTAGAAACTGCTTGATCTTAGCTCTTACTACTAAATTACTTCTTTTGTCTGTATAACTAACTGATTTAATAGAAGGTCATTTAAAAAATTGTTTTAGTGAATGATATGATCACTTGCTTTCTCAACCATTAAAAATTAGAAATCAAGGTTTCAATAATACATTACGCATCCAACTGGAATCTAGAGCATTCAGTGTTAATGAAAATCATAATAGTAGTCTCCTGTGCGTTAATATATCGCCTGAAGGAAAAAAAATGAGACAAAATGCAAATGTTGAGACTTTTCTTCTGTCAGATGGGTTGGACGTTTTCCATTTTTATCTGCTCAAACCACACTGCCAAGGGCTGCCTGAATTTCCTTATCTTTACTTTCATACCTGAGTTGGATGCAGTTAGTTTTTTTTTTTTTTTCATTTGAAATGCGTGATTCAATTTTGAGAATTCTTAAAAATGGTTGAGGGAGTGTAAAAATCCTTGGAGAGAAGCCAGATTTCCTGAATTAATATGCATTCTTCTCTGCCCTCGGTTACACATGATTGCCATTGACATTTTTTGTGTACCTCTTCGTACCCATTACTAATGTGCCACATGATGCCATTGTACTTTTACAAGTACTTCTCAAAACGAGCTTTAAGCAAATAGAATGCTCTTCCATTTAATATGCAGTGATCTTAAAAAGGGCTATGTGGTCAGAATCCAGTTCAATAAATTGAAAGAGATGCAATATCAGATTTAAAAAGGTCAGCAGCTTCTTATGGTCACACACATTTTTGCATTGCTATCGATTAAGATTTGCATGTATATTAGCAGGAATTTTCTGTCTCATTTTTAATTCCTCTGTTTATTTGTAATATAGAAGAAAAAAGTACTTTGGTTACTGAATTTTCTCTCTAGTGCTCTATGCTATTCATTTTAGAAAATATTTTGAATAGTTTTTTATTATAATGTACTAATTCTGAAAAGATACTAAAATATGGTTGAATGATAATTTCCATTTGCTTTGTCTATCTGTGTGCGTGTGGGTGTGTATAAATGTTGCATGAATATTAATAAATGTCTATTCAAAATAATGTGTTCATGGGTTACAAACCTTTAAAATGTTTCTAAAATAAATGCCTGGAATATGATGCTAAAACATTCATTTAGTTCCCAGTGCCCAGGAAAGATTATAAACATTCACACAGAAGGAACGGCCTTACAATGCCTCCAGCATGTTCTTTGACCAACCATTTATTTAGTCTAATGTATGGTGAAGTTAATGAGAACCAAATCCCAGATATAACACATAAGATTACTCCACCTCAACAACAACAACAAAAAGTAATTGTTGGATAAGTTTGAAGAGTAAATATTTTTAAGAAATATTCTCAATATTTACTGGGGAGTTGGTATCGCTTCTAATTATATTAATGTGTATAGTTTGCGCTAGATATTGAAACACAGGATTCTTCTGTTTGATATGCTTAAAAGTTTCCTTAGGAAGAACTACTGCATTACTACTACTGCTACTATGGAACTGCATTACAGCCCACTAAAGTGCTTGGTGTTGCTTTGTATACGTAACTATATGGTAGTTACACATATTTCAGGTTAAGAAGACACCAAAATATGTCCAGTCAAGAGGCCAATTCCTTCCCAATATGGAGCTATGCAGTCACTGGAGTAGGAAAGTAATCAGACATGAAATAGAAGCATATCTCTAGATAAGCTATTTTTGACAAGGAGATTGTGCTTATGTTTTAGTAGAAACTGGCAGTGTTCCACCAAGATTCCTCCCATGTCAGAGCACACTGCTCAGCTCCCATGAGTGGTGGCTACTGAAGACTCACAGCTACTCCCTTCTACAAGGAATTTTCCTCCCTGGGCTGACATTAACTGCTGGTCTGGAGATGCCTGAGGAGGTTATGCTTTCTACCATTACTGCTCTCCAACCTTTAGCAGAGTGCAACAGATGACTGACACAGAGGTCCCAAAGCTTGGCCCCCTGGCTCAAAGGGAGACAACTCTGTGATGTCACGTATGCTCCAGAGGCTAAGCTTCAGCTAGAATCACGTGTTTGTTTAACTTCTTTCTCTGCCATGTCCTGCTTTCTTCACTTCTCTACAGATTTCTTCTGAGAGCATTCCTTCCATGAATCCCTTTGATGGGAATCACTTCAAGGAAACCAGACTTAAGACAGCATTGATTTCACTCCTTCAATTCAAGAATCCCTTATTTAACAGATATCTATTGCAGACATTGGACATTCACACATAAAACTGAGTAAGAGATAATCCCTGCTCTTCAGGCACTCAGAGTCTGGTGAGGGAAAGAACATGTGGTAGGTAACTACAAAGTGGTATGTGTTATGATAGAGGAAACAGCAATAATTTCTGGCTGGTATGAGGTGTGGTCAGGAGGCTTCAAAGAGAAGGTGCATTTAAGCCGCATATTGATTAGTAGGAACTTGTTAAACAATGAGAAAGGAAAGACAGAAGAAATTCTTTTTTCAAAGATACAAAAGCATGATGTCTTTGTGAAACTATGGTAAGCTCAATCTGTTTAGAAGGTGCACATGGAAAGGCAATAGGAGATGAGATTGAATGAGGCAAGGGGCAGACAATATAGGACACCAATGCAAAGGAACTGGATTTTATCCTATAAGTTAGGTACTTCTGAGGAATGTTAAACAACAAATTGACATGGTCTTATTTGAAATTCAAAAAAAAAAAAGTTCAACTGTAGAGAAAGGATGAGGAGCCATAAGAAAAAGGAGGATGGTCAGGGAGAAATATTATTGACTTAGGCGGTGGCAGCAAGAATTTTTTGAGGAGCAGGAAATGACAGATAGATGAAAAAGATTTAGAAGAACATGATGATTTATTAAATGTAGGGATGAGGCTCTGGTGATCTGCTTCAGTAAAGATTACAGCCAAGAAACTCTCTGGAGCAGTTCTACTCTATAACACATGGGGTCGCCATGCGTACGAATCAACTTGAGGACCCAAGGCAACAACAGGGATGAAAGCCAGGAAGTCCAGAACGAATTCTGAGAATTTGCTTTTAATGACTAGGTAGCTGGTGATTCCAAGAGGAAAACAAGATGTGTTGATTCTACCTCAAAACATTTTTTACTTATAACACCTTGCAAGTTTCTAATGCCTCCTTTATAGGCAAATTCGTTGCTAGTTGGTAGATAGAGGAGGAAAGATATGTTGATTTTTCCTTTTAAAAACCATTACTAATGCCCCCCCCATGAAGCTGCCACTGCTGTCCTAGTTGGCAAAGTTAACCTTTTTTCTCAATCTCTTTATCCAACTCAACCTTTCTGTGTCAGTTGAAAAATTTTATAAACCCCATTTTCTGGAAAACCTTGTCCGCGTATTTATTCTTAAATTTATTAGGCAGTTCTTAAAAATTACAAATTCTGTTTCTGCTTCCTTTCCCAATATTGGCTTTGTTTAGGAGGCTTTTTGTAAAAATAATATCCTTTCATAGCCTTCAACATACTATTAGTTCAAATGGTTCTGATTGAAGTTGTTAAAGCAGTGGTTTCTAACAGAATTTTCCCAGAGTTTGTTCAAGTAGATGTAATAGAAGATTAATGTGCATATTTCTATGAGGTTTATATAGTACTTGTAATCTTTAAGGGCTGCTGAAACTGAGGTAATACAAAAATCCCAGATGATTGCCTATAGTAGAAGCTTGTGTTAAGACATCATGGGCACAGAAAGCAAAGCCCCATACTGAAAATCTGAAGAACAGATGCAATCAATATAAACATAAGCATCATATAAACATAAATATTCCTGAAAATAAATACTACCAATTTGGCTTTAATTTATACCTTACTTTGTCTTTCTTTAGTACATTATCAAACAATATACCTATAAGTAAGTATTTACTGAGCATGTGCTAGGTTTAAGACACTGTGTAATAATTACAACCTGGGAGGCTAGGTACAGTTCCCTAAGTTCTGATATATATTGATGCCATTATGATACTTTAATTATTAAGCTTTATATTTATACAAGCTAGTGTGGGCTTACATGTAACTCCAAATAGATTTTAATAGTTTACTAATTAGTAGAACGAACATGTTCTTTCTAGGAATAATTTCATCTCAGTACTGGTTGATGACAAAGACCACTCTCAGGTCCCTAAAGGCATTTAGAATATATGATGTTTAAATTCTGAGACTATACAATAAGTCAATAGTTCTTGACTTGGAAAAGAAATAGAATGCTGAAGACAATCAAAGATTCAATAATGTTTGATTCTGGTGAATTTTGTTACTCTTAGTATTTAGTGAAGAACTGAATAACATGGGGGAATTATTTTCCAACCAAAACACTAATGAAGATTTTTGCTCTTATGTTATTTTACAAAGGGCATTTCTGCTTTACCACAATCAATTTTGCAACCTACTAATGCCTTTGACCCTGACCTGAGAACCTTTTACTGGAACTTGGCCTCTCAAGTAGGATAAATATGGTCGTGGTTGTGGTTTGTGGAGGGTAAAGGAACAGGCAGCCTGGGCTTACCCAACCGACACTAAACACAATATTATGGCGGGGAAGAGAAAATGTGCCAACTCAAAGATGAAAGAATTTCCTGTGCTTCATTCCTCAAAGTATTTAGAATTATTGAGTTGGCCTCTGATATATAGAAAGCTATTCTAAACTGGAAAGTAATTTGTTTGAAAGGATTTTCTCCCATGGTGAAAACCCATGAAAATAACTTCTATGTATTATAATATATAAGGTGAAAGTTGATATCCTATATATCTCCAAGTAATAATTTCTTACATGAGGGAAGTCTCTGGAGTCTTGATAATTAAAACTACCCCATAATACTGGCAGAGTGAATGTAGGTTGAGATTTTCCACCACATAAGTACTGGCTAAGTTTTATTCCCTGAAAAAAAGTACTTTTTCATTAGTGAGTTTTTCTATATTATTATGTGCCAATTTTAACATTTATTTTTGTTTTACACAAGTTTTGATTTTTCCTCATATAATTAAATTCAGATTTTTATTGGCCAGAGTTGGTTTCTTGGAAATTTTTGTCTTCAAAATGATTTCTTCAAATAATTCCCTACAGTCTCATATTTACATTGAAGGAAAAGTACAACTCAGATGAAGAGGAAAGATGAGAAGGGAATACTGCTGACAAATAAATATCACTTTTATCATGTTGTTTCCATACTTATGAACCTAGAGTGTGTTAAAGCTAATCTAAAAAATTAACTCATTAATTTGCTGTTGACAGTCTCTCAACAGTAGAGAATTTATACTTCAACTTTTTTTCTCTCATTGTCTATCTCCCTACCAATACTTATCCAAGTTTATCTATTTTCCCCTCTAAAATTTGCACATGGTCAGGGTCCTGTCTAAAAAACTTTCTTTTGTGCTTCCTACATAGCCAAATCTTACACTTTCTTCAAGGCTTTGTTGAAACAGACCTCCTGGATGAAGCTTTCATAAGGAAACCCTGGCCAAGAAGGTTTTCTGCATACCTCCTTTGCATTCAATGTTTTAATCATATATATAATAGTGCTATAGCTCTACAGCTCTGTATCTATGTATCTATGTATCGATCTAGTGATCTATCTATCTCTATCACGTATCTATCTAGCTTAGGGATAAATGCTGCCTGGATTAGAATCTTATGATTTAAGCATACTCTGCAATACTAATTAGAGGGGAAATTTATGCATAAATTCAGGTTGAGGAGCATGAGTTATTTTATTTCTTAGATTGCTTTTGTAATTCAATATTTTTCTTGGGAAAGTCTTCATAGAAATGAGGTTTGAGCTGTCTGAGGCTTGAAGTGCAGTTGGATACCTGAAAAAAAGCGAGTGCACCCACGCCTCACTTATTGACATGGTTAGGTTCCAAAGACTAGGTTGTTATGCAAAATTTGGCATTATGCAAAAATGGAGGATGACCACATCAGATCACAAGATGGAGGATGATTACATCATTACATAACTGCCAGATTACATCATTGCACAGCCAAGTTGACACGTAACCTTAACCATCACAGCCAGCGTTACTCTTGTCTTGTGCCTTGGCATTTGTTACTGCCAGACACATGTCGTTAAGGTGCAAAATAGTTGGATAGTAGATTTTATACTATTGTCAAAATGTGAAATGTTGGATAATGAGATAGTTGATAAGTGAGGAGTAGGTGTATTCTAAGCAAAAAAATAGTACAAGAAAAGTTGTAAAGGCAAGAAAAAGCAAGGCTCGTTTGAACAAGAACAGCAGATTAAAGGAGACGGCCCAAGATGGCGGCTTAGTTACACACTCCATGCCATCTCTCTGCAGCAAAGAACCAAGAAACCAAGTGAAACAGATGCAGATGACAATCTGGGAATCCAGAGCAGCAAATGGAAAGATGAAAAATTAGATCAAACCCTGAAGGGAATGAGAAACTGAATGAAAACAGCAAACAGGAAGACGTACAGACTATAGGTGCCCTACCAGCCAGCCTGGCACAACATGGCCATTTTGAGACAAAGCAAGCAGTGTTCCTGGGTGAGGAGCACAGGAAGGCAACTTCATGGAATCCCCAGTAGGAGATAGGGATACTGTGTAGACAAACCTAGAGTGAAGCAAGGTGAGCAGAACATGAACTTGATCTATGGAGGGAAGGTGCAGAAATCCAGGTGAGAGCCCTATGGATCCAGGTGACCATAGAGCAGGGAGGGAGCCAAAAATAGGGGCAGAACTACTTACCAGCTGTGGTCCTTTATAATTTGTGCAGGTGGCACTGACAGAGCGAAGGATCCTTGGAGTGGCGATCCCACACCTGACCAGACTCTGGACAGCCTCCCGCGCCACCCCTTATGTTTCATTGGGGCTGGGTCCTGATTGCAGGCTGCACTCTGTGGGGGGTGCGCCAGCACCCATGCTAGAGACTGGGGGAACACGCTTCCCTTTTCTCCCATCCCCCCACTCCCAGCTATCAGTGGCATACATTCCCACACCATCAGAGCTGTTACTGAAGGCTCATGCCAAATAGCAAAATAGGAATAGAAGGAAATTGCTCAACATAATTAAGGGCATATATGCAAAACCAACAGCCAACATTATCAATGGAGAAAGATTGAGAGTATTCCCCCTGAGAATGGGAATGAGACAAGGATGCCCTTATTAGCACTCTTTTTCAATATTGTACAGGAAGTCCTAGCTGGAGCAATAAAGCAAAAAAGGAAATTAAAGGGTATCCAAATTAGAAAGGAAGAAGTACAACTATTCAAAGATGACATGATCTTGTACATAGAAAATCCTGGAGACTCCACAAGAAAGCTACCGGAATGAATAGAAGGATTCAGCAAAGCGGTAGGGTATGAGATCAATAAACAAAAATCAACTAGGTTCCTCTATACTAACAAGGAGGACTCTGAAAAGGAAATCAAGAAAACAAAAACATTTACGGTAGCCCTCAAAAGAATAAAATACCTGGGAATAAACCTAACTAGGGATGTAAAAGACTTATACAAGGAAAACCATAAAACACTACTGCAGGAAATTAAAAGACATCTACATAAATGTAACAATATTACATGTTCGTGGATTGGAAGACTTAATATTGTGAAAATGTCAATACTACCAAAAGTGATCTATAAATATAATGCAATCCTGATCCAAATCCCGACAACATTCTTTAATGAAATGGAAAAATTAATCTCCAACTTTATATGAAAAGGAAGGATGCCTAAGATAGCTAAAGCAATACTGAAGAAGAAGAATAAAATTGGAGGCCTCATACTTCCCAGTCTCAAAACTTTCTATACAGCCACGGTAATCAAAAGAGCCTGGTACTGGTTCAGTGACAGGCACATAGACCAATGGAATACAATTGAAAACCCAGAAGTAAATCCAAACATCTATGGGCAAGTGATGTTCAACAAATAGTCAAAGTTCTTTAAATGGGGAAAAACAATCTCTTTAACAAATGGTGCTGGCAAAACTGCATATCTATTTCTAGAAAAATGAGTCAGGATCCATACCTCACACCACGTACAAAAAATAACTCAAAATCGATCAAAGACCTAAATGTTAAAGCTAAAACTATAAAGTTTCTGGAAGATAACACAGGGTCAAATCTAGGGGACTTAATTTTCAGCATAAATAACCTATAAAACAAAACTAAAAATGCACACTATTGAAGATAAATTAAATCATTTGGACTTCCTAAAAACTAAATACTTATGCTCATCAAAATACTTCACTGAGAGAGTAAAAAGAGAACCTACAGACTGGGAAAAAATCTTTGGCATAGACCTATTTGATAAGGGTCTAATCTCTAAAATATATAGAAAACTTCAAAATTCAACAACAAAAAGGCAAACAATCCAATAAAAAAAATGGGCAAAGGACGTGAACAGACACATCACCAAAGAGGGCATTCAGGTGGCCAACAATTACATGATAAGATGTTTGTGATCATTAGCCATTAGAGAGATGCAAATCAAAATTACAATGAGATATCATCTCACCTCTGCAAAAATGGCAACGATTAAAAAACCAACCAAACCAACAAACAGAAAACAACAAATGCTGGCGTAGGGGTGGAAGTGGGGGGAGGGATTGGAACGCTTATATATTGATATTGGGATTGTAAAATGGTACAACCATTTTGGAAAAGAGTATGACGGTTCTTGAAAAAGTTAGAAATAGAAATATCTTATGATACAGCAATCCCATTCCTAGATATATAGCCTAGAGATATAAGAGCAGTAACATGAATAGACATATGCACACCTATGTTCATTGCAACATTATTCACAATAGCAAAAAGATGGAAACAACCTAAGTGCCCATCAATGGATGAATGGATAAACAAATTGTGGCATTTACATACAATGGAATACTACACAACCACAAAGAATAATGAGGGGTGTGTGAAACACAACATGGATGAATCTGGAGAACATTGTGCTGAGTGAAATAAGTCAATCATGAAAGACAAGTATTATATAGTTCCACTACTATAACAATTGTATTATTGTAGTTCAAACAGAACGAGGGGATACTGCATAGTTTAAAATGAGGACAGGTGTGTGTCAGGGTTGTATCCTTTCACCATACTTATTCAATCTGTACGTTGAGCAAAAAGTCGAAGGAGCTGGGCTATATAAAGAAGAACGTGGCATCAGGATTGGAGGAAGACTCATCAACAGCCTTCGATATGCAGATGACACAACTTTCCTTACTGAAAACGAAGACTTGATGCACTTACTGATGAAGATCAAAGACTACAGCCTTCAGTAGGGAGTTCATCTCAACATAAAGAAAACAAAAATCCTCACAACTGGCCCAATAAGCAACATCATGATAAAAAGAGAAAATATTGAAGTTGTTAAAGATTTCATTTTACTTGGATCCACAATCAATGCCCACGGAAGCAGCAGTCAAGAAATCAAACAATGTATTGCACTGGGTAAATCTGCTGCCAAATCCTTCTTTAAAGTGTTCAAAAGCAAAGGTGTCATTTTGAGGGCTAAGGTGCACCTAACCCAAGCCATGGTATTTTCAATTGCCTCATATACATGGGAAAGCTGGACAATGAATAAGGAAGACTGAAGAAAAAACAATGCCTTTGAATTATGGTGTTGGTGAAGAATATTGAATATACCATGGACTGCCAGAAGAATGAACAAATCTGTCTTGGAAGAAGTACAGGCATGGTGTGCCTTGGAAGCAAGAATGGTGACACTTTGTCTTGTGAACTTTGGACATGTTATCAGGAGGGATCAGTTCCTGGTGAAGGCATCATGCTTGATATGGTGGAAGGTCATCGAAAAAGAGGAAGACCCACGACAAGATGAATTGACACAGTGGCTGCAAAAATGGGCTTAAATATAGCAATCATTGTAAGGATGGTGCAGGAACAGGCACTGTTTCATTCTGTTGTACATAATGTCGCTATGAGTCAGAACCGACTCAATGGCACCTAACAACAACAAAAATAACATATACAATTTTGCAACAACAGTAAAAACAACCAAAAAATACGAGTGGTTACATAGATATAGATGAATATATATGTATAGGAAGGCAAATGGTAGTAAATGCACGTACAAGTGTATCTGTAGGAATATGTATACACATGTTTGTATACACATCTTTGGCATAGACCTATCTGATAAGGGTCTAATCTCTAAAATACATAGAAAACTTCAAAACTGAACAGCAAAAAGACAAACAATCCAATAAAAAAAATGGGCAAAGGACGTGAACAGACACATCACCAAAGAGGGCATTCAGATATATATAGCAAACCATGTAGGGGACACAGTTACAGAGCCTTCCTAGACATATCCAAACAACTTGAGGGATTGGTTTAGTGGGTTAAAAGGCTTAGGACCATAGTCTCGGGGGACAGCTTAGTTAATTGGCATAACATAGTTCGCAAAGATGATGTTCTGCATCCTAGTGTGGTGAGAAGCATCTGAGGTCTTAAATGATTGCAAGCAGCCATCTAAGATACAACTATTAATCTCTGCTAGTACGGAGCAAAAGAGAATGAATGAATTCAAACGCCCAGAGAAGAAACTAGTCCATGGAACTAATAGCCCACACGAACCACAGCCTCTTCTAACCTGAGACCAGAAGTAGTAGATGGTGCCTGGCTACCACTACCGAACATTCTGACCAGGGACACAAAAGAAGGTCCTAGATAGAATGGGAGAAAAATGTAGAACAAAACTCAAATTCCTTAAAAAGCCAGAACTAGCGGACTGATGGAGAGACTAGAGGAACCTGAGATAGATTCTAGACTATCTACCTAATATGCTATTTTAACTTGGAACTAAAACTACTCCCGGAGGCCTCCTTTCCACCAAAAAATAGATTGGCTTATAAAATAAACTATCACCCATGAATAACATGTACCCTTAAACAATTAAGTATTTGAGACCAAGTAGGCAATCTTTGTCCAAAAGCAAAGATAAGAAGGTGAGAAAGGGAAGGGAAGCTAGATCAATGGAAACAGAACAAACAGAATGGAAATAATGAGAATGCTGATGTATTGTAAAAATTGTAAACAATGTCACAGAACAATTTGTATAAGAATTGTGAATTTACTGTGTACGCTTTCACTAAAATACAGTTATCTATTATTTAAAGAACAGCAGGTTAATAGAATATAATCTATGGAATTGAAAATCAGTTAGCTTGCTGGTACCTAACAGCCTTGTTATTAATAGCCCTCTTATTCTATGCATGCTCCCTTTGCTTCCAGCCTTCTTCAGTTTTGGTAATTATTAGAACTAACATTTGGGAGAAGATGGGAAGTTTTTTTAGAACAATGTTTATATGAAATAATTAAAACATAGTAGAGATAATATACATAGCACAATACATTTCACCAAAACTATTTCAAGAATTGTGAGCAAGCAGATCATTTTGGCTTAAAGATTCTGGTTCAGAGTACTACATTCCTTCTGTATTTAAGCAATTGTTTGCATAGCATATTGAGTTTAGAGTTTAATAGATTATTAATTACACACATATATAGACATATATATAACTTAGAGTGTGTGTGTATATATGTATATATGTATAAAACCTTAGTTTTTCTAACTTTTATCATAACTGCTGCAGAGCAGTGGCATCACTAGGCAGGTGAGGGGGTAGCACACCCTGGCACTGTCTGATGGGGTAACACCAAAATGATCCCAGGGTCTGTGGCAGCCGCAGCAGCGGTGGTGGCCAGGGCAGTGCTGCCGGGGGGAGGGCCGCCAAAGCAGTGTCATCACTAGAGTTGTTGTCACTTGTCACCCCGTGTGGTAACTCATCACCAGCACCCTATCCCACACACTTCCCCCTGCCTTACCTGCCAGCCACTAGAGTTGGTATTACCCAGTGTGGTAACTCATTACCATGTCCGTCAGGATACAGGCGGCCAGGCCGTAGCACCCACCATTGGGCGAAAAGGAAGGTCTTGGCCTTGGTCAATGGGAGAGGGGAGGAGCTGTAGGGAGCTCCAGGGGGTGGTGGTGGTGGTGGAGGCATGACCAGAAGGGGCGGGGCTGCCCAGTACTCTGGCCATGTGTGGGGGTGCAGTGGGACTGGGCCGCTCCATCTACGGAGCGGGTGTGACACCATGAGTTACAGCGCTGGTTAATAGCAACCCTACTGATGCCACTGCTGGAGAGAGAGCATGTTATTCAACCTACCACAAATATTCTACAAAGTTTTACTCTGTACAGATGATGGGGCATCTACTAAAACGTGTGTCTGACATGAGGACTTCTATTCTAATGCCATACATTTTGACTATTGTTGCAGGTTAATATTTTACTTCCAACATTATCCATAGTCAAAGAACTGATTTGAGAGTATTGACATAGTGTTGATCCAAAATAATTCTCATTATTTATTATTGTTTCATTCAACAAATATTCATTGAGTGGCCACTATATATGCTAGGCATTGTCCTAAACACTTGTGATAGATCGATGCACCAAACAGACAAATGAACCTACCATTGAGGAGCTTACATTCTAGTAGTTATATACGATGAAAGAGAATATAATGTTTAAAAGCTATGGGAATTAAATGAGATAATGCTTTTGAAAGGAATAATACTAATAATGTCCTAGGATATATTAAGTGTAGTTTATGGCACTGAAAATGTTAGGATATTACTGATTATTTGATTAAAAGGAAAGTAATGTGCCAACTTTATAAGTTCATGTTGACATTATTGCTATTTTATAAAGATAATTCTTTTATAAGTCTCTAAAATTAAAAAAGTAGCTTGTTGTAGATTATGGCCATTATTCTGAAAGGTAGTTTAGGTTTACCAGAGCCTTAATTGCTCTCCGATTATCAAACAGTAAAAAATTACGTGACTTTTTCACATAAGCATGATATCATTTATTAATTGACTAGTTTAATACACTAAATGGCATCTTATCATGACCATGTTGCTTATTGGTCTAGTGTGAGGAGTTTTGTTTTATGTTGAGGTGTAATCCATAGTGAAGGCTGTGGTCGTCGATCTTCATCCATAAGTTCTTCAAGTCCTCTTCACTTTCAGCAAGCAAGGTGAATAAGGAAGAATGAAGAAGAGTTGACACCTTTGAATTGTGGTGTTGGCAAAGAATATTGAATATACCATGGACTGCCAAAAGAATGAATAAATCTGTCTTGGAAGAAGTACAACCAGAATGCTCCTTAGGGGCAAGGATGGCGAGATTACATCTTACGTACTTTGGACATGTTATCAGGAGGGATCGGTCGCTGGAGAAGGACATCATGTTTCGTAAAATAAAGGGTCAATGAAAAAGAGGAAGACCTTCAATGAGATGAATCAACACAGTGGCTACAACAATGGGCTCAAGCATAACAACGATTGTGAAAATCTGCAGAACTGGGCAGTGTTTCGTTCTGTTGTACATAGGGTCGCTATGAGTTGGAGCCGACTCAATGGCACCTAACAACAACAACAACAACAACTAATGGTGTCTTACTGGTCTGAAAGAACTTTTCAAATGTCTAATACCTCTCCAGATGGTTATTTGACTAATCATTCCACTAACAACTTAACTCTGTCCTTCATTACTCTGTTTTATTTTTATTTTCAAATTAGGTTACTCTTGAATCAAACGATGACATTTATCTAAACAAGCTGTTCATCTGAATTTATGGCAGCTAAATGGACATGGTTCATTTATTCATTCATTCATTCTTTTACTCATTCGTTTACTAATTCACTCATTCATTAGGCTTTTTATGTTACTATACTAAAATCTTTTTTTAATGACATGGATCGAATAAAGCTTTCGAGATCTTCATTTGCGGATGTGGCACAACTCAAAATAAGAAGAAACAGCTGCAAAAGTCCATTAATAATAGGAACGTGGAATGTACGAAGTATGAATCTAGGAAAATTGGAGGTCATAAAAAATGAAATGGAATGCATAAAGATCAATATCTTAGGCATTAGTCAGCCGAAATGGACTGGTATTGCCCATTTTGAATCAGACAATCATATGGTCTACTAGGCTGGGAATGGCAAATTGAAGAGAAATGGTTGTCAAAAAGAACATCTCAAGATCTGTCCTGAAGTACAATGCTGTCAGTGATAAGGTAATGTCAATACACATATAAGGAAGACAGGAGCCCCGGTGGCACAGTGGTTCAGAGCTTGGCTGCTAACCAAAAGGATGGCAGTTTGAATCCACCAGCCCCTCCTTGGAAACGCTATAGGGCAGTTCTACTCTGCGCTGTAGGGTCACCTTGAGTCAGAATCAACTCAAGGGCAATGGGTTTGCTTCTTTTTTTTTTTTTCCATAAGGAAGACTAGTTAATACGACTATTATTCAAATTATCACACAAGCAGCTAATGCCAAAGATAAAGAAACTGAAGATTTTTACCAACTTCTGAGGTCTGAAATTTATCAAACATGCAATCAAGATGCATTGATAATTACTGGTGATTAGAATTTGAAAGTGGGAAATAAAGAAGGATTTGTAGTTGGAAAATGTGGTCTTGCTGGTAGAAATGATGTTGGAGATGGAATGATAGGATTTTGCAAGACAAATGAATTATTCATTGAAAACACCTTTGTTCAACAACATAAATGGTGACTATACCGGTGGATCTTGCAGGATTGAATACACAGGACTAAAATGGATTACATCTGTGGGAAGAGATGATGGAGAAGCTCAATATCGTCAGTCAGAACAAGGCCAGGGGCTGACTGCAGAACAGATCATTAATTGCTCATATGCAAGTTCAAGCTGAAGCTGAAGAAAATTAAAACAAGTCCACAAGAGCCAAAGTACAAGCTTGAGTATATCATACCAGAATTTATAGACCATCTCAAGAAGATATTTGATGCATTCAACACTAATGACTGAAGGCCAGAAGAATTGTGTGATGACATCAAGGACATCATACATGTAGAAAACAAAAAGCCATTAAAAAGACAGGAAAGAAAGAAAAGGTCAAAATGGATGTCAGAAGAAACTTTGAAACTTACTCTTTAGAGTAGATAAAGGAAATGGAAGAAATGATGAAGTAAAAGAGCTGAACAGAAGATTTCAAAGTGCAGCTCCAGAAGACAAAGTAAAGTATTGCAATGAAATGTGCAAAGACCTGGAGTTAGAAAACCAAAAGGGAAGAACATGCTCAGCATTTCTCAAGCTGAAAGAACTGAAGAAAAAATTCAAGCCTCAAGTTGCAATACTGAAGTCTTCTGTGGGCAAAATATTGAACGACGCAGGAAGCATCAAAAGAAGATGAAAGGCACAGTCCTGTAATCCAAAAGAATTGGTTGATGTTCAACCACTCCATGAGGTTGCATGTAATTAAGAACCGATGGCACTGAAGGAGAGGTCCAAGCTGCGCTAAAGGCACTGGCTAAAAACATGGTTCCAGGAATTGATGGAATACCAGCTGAGATGTTTCAACAAACAAATACAGCTCGAAATTGCTCACTCATCTATCCCAAGAAATTTGGAAGACAGTTACCTGGCCAACCGACTGGAAAAGATCCATATTTGTGCCCATTTCAAAGAAAGGTGACCCAACAGAACGCAGAAATTATCAAACAATATCATTAATATCACAGGCAAGTAAAATTTTGCTGAAGATCATTCAAAAATGTTTGTAGCAGTACATTGATAGGGAATTCAAGCCAGATTCAGAAGAGAACATGAAACAAGGAATATCATTGTTGATGTGAGATGGATCTTGACTGAAAGCAGAGAATACCAGAAAGTTGTTTACTTGTGTTTTATTGACTATGAAAAGACATTAGACTCTGTACGTCATAAAAAATTATGGATAACATTGTAAAGAATGGGAATTCCAGAAAACTTAATTGTGCTCATGGAGAAACTGTACATAGACCAAGAGGCAGTTGTTCGAAGAGAACAAGGGGATACTTTGTGGATTTAAAATAAGGAAACTTATACTTCAGGATTGTATCCTTTCACTATTCTTATTCAATCTGTACGCTGAGCAAATAATCTGAGAAGCTGGACTATATGAAGAACGCAGCATCAGGATTGGAGGAAGACTAATTAACAAACTGCAGTGTGCAGATGACATAACTTCGCATGCTGAAAGTGAAGAGGACTTGAAGCACTTACTGATGAAGATCAAAGACTATAGCCCTCAGTATGGATTTCACCTCAACATATAGAAAACAAAAATCTTCACAACTGGACCAATAAGCAACATCATGATAAAAAGAGAAAAGAGTGAAGTTGTCAAGGATTTCATTTTACTTGGATCCACAATCAATGTCCACGGAAGCAGCAGTCAAGAAATCAAATGAGGCATTGCACTGGGAAAATCTGCTGCCAAGACCTTTTTAAAGTGTTCAGAAGCAAAGATGTCACTTTCAGGACTGAGGTGTGCCTGACCTAAGCCGTGGTATTTTCAATTGCCTCATATGCATGCAAAAGCTGGTCAATGAATAAGGAAGACCAGGGAAGAATTGATGCCTTTGAATTATGGTGTTGGTGAAGAATATTGAATATACCATGGATTGACAGAAGAAGGAACAAATCTGTCTTGGAAGAAGTACAGCCAGAATGCTCCTTAGAAGCAAGGATGGCGAGACTTCATCTCACATACTTTTGAAATGTGATCAGGAGGAACGAGTCCCTGGAAAAGGACATTTTGCTTGGTAAAATAGAGGGTAATTGCAAAAGAGGAAGACCCTCAATGAGATGGATTGACACAGTGGCTTCAACAATGACCTCAAACATAGCGATGATTATGAGGACTCGGCAGTGTTACTTTCTGTTGTACATAAGGTTGCTATGAGTTGGAACTGACTTGATGGCACCTAACAACAACAACATACTAAAATCTGTGAGTCCCTGGGTGGCACAGATGGTTACTTGATTGGCTCCTAACTGAAAGGTTGTCAGTTTGAACTCATTCTGAGGAGCCTCAGAAGAAAGGCCTGGAGATCACTTCCAATAGGTCACAGCCATGAAAATCCTATGGAGCGCAGTTCTACTCTGCAACAAATAGGATCTACACGAGTAGAAATTTACTCAGTGGCAACTGGTTGGTTGGTTATACTAAAATCTATAGAAGAAGCAGAAGGCAATCTTACCTCCTGAGATGCTGACTTGGGGAGAGATGTAATGAACAGGGTCGCTAGGAGTTGGAATCGACACAACAGCAGTGGGTTTGGGTTTGGTTTGGTAATGGATAAAGTAACTAGAAAATAAGGCTGGAATATCTGTGCAATGAAACAAGAGCAAATAATTTATGGTTGTCAGAGTAGTCTCCTTGAGAGTCAATGGTGAAAGAACTGAACACTGTGCATTGGCCAAGAAGCAGTGGGTATTAAAGGTAGGGTGCATAATTAATCTTTCATATTGGAATATTTTATAGTAAGGCTATTTTATGTCCTTTTTTGAACAACACACCCTTCAGATAATAGTAAGTAAAGTGCAAATAGCCAAAATAATGCTAAGCTTGCTTGTTAATCTTTCTCTCTAAAGTTTTGAAGCTGGGGGCAAGTTTTCTTTATACATTAAAATTTGCACTAGTTAAACCTTTTCCTTTCTTTCACTTTCTTTTTTTTTTTTTTTCACCTTTACCAATTGGAAAATGTGTCAGGACTAAAACACATTCACATTCACATCCACATTGAAAACCACTTTTGCAGGGATGCACAATTTTCCCCGAATCCGTGTGGCCTTGAAAATGAGTATGTGAGGGAATAAACTAGCCTATATAAAAATGTCTCTGATTCTTAGGTGGCTTGTGGTTAGTGTTATTGTTTTTAACAACTGCTTTTGGCTTCTGTGGTATGTTGACCTGTGTGTGGAATCTCAAAGTAAACATTTTCCACTCTGTGGGACTCTGGGTCAAAGACGCAAGGTTTTCTCCCTTTCCAGTAACAACTCCTTTTCTCAGTATTTACATGATGATTTAAATCCCATTTCTTTATCTGAAGCAAACTTTCTGAGAACAAGCATTCTGTAACTTGGGAAGTCAATGTTTAAGGCTTCATCACTACAGCCGAGTGAGAAGGCAGCTGAAGCAGTCTTCTATCTGGTGTAATTTTAAGGTGTAGAGGGTTTGCTTTCCACATACAAAGAACTGTTATTTCCAGCATTAGCCCTTAACTTTTTGGTTAGGCCGTGTTTCTCCAGAAGCTTACTACTAAAGTCCCCGTTAGTTAAGCCATTATCAGCTTAAATAAAGATTAAAAAAAATACAATTGTTGTCAAGTCGATTCCAACTCACTGCAACGTCATGTATGTCAGAGTAAAACCGTCCTCCAGAGGGTTTTTGATGGCTGGTTTTTCTGGAAGTAGATCACCAGGACTTTCTTTCAAGGTGCCTCTGGGTGGGCTCAAACCTCCAACATTTTGGTTAGCAGCCGAACACCATTTGCACTATTCAGGGACTTCGAACACAGATTATTTATTAAATTTTCTAGAAAGGCTATGAAGAATGTACAGTGGATATATACATTTTTATAGGGGAGAGGGAAATGGCAAATAAGGAGTGTAGTGTATTGTTCAGTTTGGATGATGGAAATTAGCAAGGCACCGTTTATTGGAGGCAGCTGAATGGATGCCTTATGATGGAGGAGAGACTGAAAGTGAGTAAAGAGGATGGTGAGAGATGTTGTTGTTGGGTGCCCTTGAGTCAATTCCAACTCATAATGACCCCAAGTGCCAGAGTAGAACTGCCCCATAGGATTTTCTTGGCTGTAATCTTTATGGAAGCAGATCACCAGGTCTTTCTCCTGTGGAACCACTAGTCGGTTTGAACCTTCAGCATTTTGGTTAGCAACTGAATGCTTAACCATTGTTCCACCAGGGCTGCTTAGTGAAGACCTAAAAAACTAACTTCCCATAGAACAATTTTGTTTGAGATTTTCTCTGATTAGAGTGAGACCCTGTCTGGGGTTTCCGAGGTTAGAGTGAGTCCACTCATTGCGATATTCAGCCTGTGAGAGAGATACCCCAGAAATTCTGAGAGTTAAGAAGGGACACCAGGGCTACATCATAGGAAGCTGGAGTAGGGTAAATGATTCAGGACTGAAATATTCCCTCAGTGAAAATCTGGAACACTTTTTAGAGTATCAGAAGGGCTGGATCATCTTCAACGTGAATCCTTCATATGCAGCCTGGTGTACGGTGCGCTAAGTTACACTTCAGGCCTTTGTCACATTGTTCTCCCTGAGGGAGGATGCTAGACCCATGTGATGGTCTTCAGCTTCAGGTTTCATATGCTCCTTGCCTGATATGCCCAGCTTTTTTCCTTCCCAAACACTTCCTATATGTGCCTCCACTGATGTCCCCCATCTTTGCCCTCATTTCTTGCTCCATCTTGCTGTAATTTCTAAGCAGGCAGATCAACAGTAGCTTCAGCTTCCTATCTTTAGGAGTTTAATTTAAGTAATATTCTTAGGCTGGCCAAGACTGACTTGATCCCTCACTATGAAGACTCTTTCTTATCTCTGACTAGAACCCCAGTTTTTTTAAGCAAGTGGCCTCACAATTTATCCAGTTGCTTGTGCTATTTATTTATGACACTTTGCTATAACTCATCCCCTATCTTCAATCGATCAGGGATTTCTGCTCACTTACCTCTTCGATTCGATGACAACAGGTTTGGTTTGTTTGTACCTCTTGAGTGAATTCATTTCTCTCCATCTTCACTGAGACCACCAGGGGCATGGTCACCACCATCTTTTATCTAAATAACCATACCCTTTTAATAGGTCTGCCAGCTTCCACAATGGTATTCCCCACTTACCTGCAAGGCTGGATTTTTAAAATATGAATTGAGTTCATATCATTATCTAGATCAAAGGCTTTCAGTGTCTTCCTGTTGAATTTAACATGAAATCTTCTTACCAAGGTCTACAAGGCCTACTGTGCCCTTGCCTTGTCTCTCGAACCTCATTTTGTGTCATTCTTTCCCTGACTCACTTTTTGCTATGCTTCAGGCACAATGGCCTTCTTTTAGCCTGTTGGTCACATCAGACTCTTTTGCATCTTGGAACATCTGCCAGAAATGACCTTCTTTACATTTCTTCCATGACCGGATCTTTGTATTTCTCAAGCTTTCGACTTAAGTGTTATTTCATATTTCAACCTCAGTTTTATTTTTTATTTCTAGCACTTATCACAACATTCAGTTAATTTATTTGTCTGTTTATGCATTTGTTCTGCCTCCTGTATTTATATGTGCTTTCTAGGGTCATAGTCTGATCAATATATTCATTCTTATATATCATGGTTATAGTACAGTGCCTGACACATAGCAACCTCCACCAGTTGCCATTGAGTCAATTCCGACTCATGGTAACCCCAGGTATATCAGAGTAGAACTGTGCTCTATAGGGTTTTCAGTGGCAGATTTTTTGGAAGTAGTTTTCCAGGCCTTTCTTCTAAGGTGTCCCTAGGTGGACTCGAATCTCCAACTGAGTGTGCTAACCATTTGCACCACCCAGAACTCCTGACTCATAGTAGGTGCTCAAAAAATTTTAATATACAAATGGTCAATGACAACTCTGGTTCCCACTACTTCTGCTAAAGGCTGAGAATCTCTGGCTTATTCAGGACTGCTGATCAAATCCTGCCTCTGATTCTACACAATTATCAAACCACAGATTAACTTTACATCTGAATGAGTTGGATTTAGACGTCTTAGAAACTGTTGTACTTCTAGCCATTTCTCTCGAAATACACTGCTAAATAGGATTTAGCTTCCCTGAATCTAAACAATTATCCTTGACAGCATCTTAGGTTGTGAAACATATTGACCAACTAATAAAAAACCATGAATACAACTGACTTTATCAAGTTTCCCCAAGAAAGTCATGCATGTCATCAACTTTTTGGGATTTTGCTTAAAAGATTGCTATTTCAGCCGTGCACATGTTTCTGTTTTGCCACCTCCTCTTGTCTCTTATCTAGGAGAGCTGACTGCAAAAAGTTCACCCATGTAATTGCATTGAAACATCAGAATAAGCCATTCTTTTGAAGTAAAACTGAACATTGGACTATAGTTATTAGCTCCAAAGTATGTCTGGCCCAATGGCATTTAATAGCATATGTCTCATCAGTATCTTCAATAAAAGGTTTGACTCCAATTCAGGGGTTTAAACTTTGCTCACCATACATTTACTTTTCAGTAACGTTAATTAGCTAATTTGTGAGACACAAATAAGCTATAATTAGCATGGTGCTTTGATATTTTATTTCTAGCAACAGGAAGATTATTACCTTCAAAAATTATAAGAGATTTAAATCTAAGTAAGGATCTAAATTACAGTCTTGAGTTGTGCAGAAAAGTGAATTCAGTTAATCCCCATTTGCATGTGCCAATTAGTTAAGTATTAATCAATTTCCTATATAAATGGAAATGAGGATACCAGGATTCTTTGGTAAGATAATGTTTCTCATTAACACAAACACAACCTCCTGACATTTCATGAACAAACAATCTTTCCCTTTCCATTTTTCTTCCTCAAAATTTCTATTGATTTATTTTCCCATAGTTACAGAATCTTGGTAACCTAACAAATCTGTAGAAATCTTTCCAAAATCTCTCTTAGAATCTAATAATCTCTATCTATCCCATCTAGATATGTAGTATACACATGTTTGCTTGTTTAAAACATTTATATTTAAAACAAATACTACAGTTGATAAATCAATTAAGTGGGCTATGTTTTGGTATTTGAAAAGCTATTCGGTATTTGAACAAAAAGAGGCATAGAAACTTCAATGTGACTATGAAGTAAATGAACCAGTGTAGAAGTGTTGTTACAGAACTTTCTTTTAACTTTGGAGATCAATTTTGCACAATTCAGGACAGACACAGACATGAAATTCACAGAAACATGACTATGTCAAAGTTTTTCTACCTTTTAGAGTTAGTCCTCTGGGATATAGGCAACCGGGCACAGCAACATCATATTGACATACCCCTAAAATTCAATTAAAATTATTACTGTAGGAAGTTAAAAATTAAAATAAAACCCGGATGGGCTTTTGAAATGTGATTAATGTGGGAAATATTGAAATAAGATGAATAGTGGAAAATCTTTCTATAAAATAGCTGTCTAACAGAGCTTAGAGTATGCATTATGAAGTTTATATTATTATAAGTTTTAGTTTTTAGGTGCTTCAAAGTATCAACTAGCAGATAGACTCCTAAATTACTCTTTCTTGATTCCCCACTAGATTTTTTCTTCTCTGCCATTTATAAAAGGCAATATTAATCAGTGTGATTATTTAGAAAAATTTTGACAGAATCACGTATTCATAAAGATAATGATGAAGACTGCAAGAATATCTAATAGTCCTAAAGTGTGTTTTTCTTTCTTTTATTTATTTATTTTAAAAAAATGGAAAAAGAATTACGCACAGTTCTAAGACTTAAAACTAAAGTATTAAGTAATGGCCTTCTCTCCCTACTCCTGCTCTTAAAATCCCAGTCCCCAGAGGTAACTAAGTTAATATTTTAGTGCTTATTTTTAAAAGTTGTTCTTGGTTTTATTCAAAAAGATCCACAAGTACGCATACACACATATAGAAACATATGCATCCTTTTCAAAAATGGAATCACAGCACTTGTTTATTATGTTTCCTTTTCAGGCCTGTATACAGATATAGATCTACTTCATTCTTTTACACTTCATGGTTATACCATAACTTATGCAACTATTCCCTTGTTGGTATATAATTAGTTTTTTTGTTTGTGTTTTGTTTTTCCCGTTACAAGCAATGCTTCAGTGAGAATCTTAGTACATACATTTATGTCCTAGTCGAGTTCTTCTTTCGCTTGTTTGTATTTGTTTATATCGCTGTTTAAAAGGTTGGACCTCTTCTTTGTTTCATAAACAGTCTGAGAGGGTCCATTTCCTTGTGCCTGCATTATTTTTGATTGTTATAATTCTTAATTTTTGCCAACCTTATGGTAATGTTATTTTATATTTTCTTAAATACTAATAACAGAGCATCATTCAAATATCATCTGTCCTAAAGATTGTAAAATAATTTAGTAATGAATATGAAGTGATCAATCATTTAGTGATCAATATGAAGCCCCCAAATTCAGAATAAGATTTGAGTCTAGACTTTTTCCTCAGTCATATGATAAAAAACACTTTTTTCTCTCTTAATACTTCTTTTGTCCTCCTCTTTGGCTTCGACACCTAAGTTTGTTCTTCATTTGTGTAGGATATGGAACCAATTGATCCACAAACCTACAAAAGTAAGTATTTGAAAAATCTTCCCATCTGAAGTGATGAAGGGCATATTTTGTAATTGTGCTTATGGCTAATGCCTCTCTTAGGACACATCCAACTGGTACCCTGACTTAACAGTTCACAGCCCACAAACTAGGACTATTTAATGGGTGTACAAAAAGGCAGTCACATTAATTGTAATTTGCCCCTGAAAATATTCTGATCACACCTGTCTAGATGGAAGTCAGTCTGCACACACACACACACACACACCTATGTATGTGTATATGTATGTGTACGTATTGATGCACGTACGTGTATATATTTTTTTTTCTTAAAACGTGTACCTGTTATTTCATGAAAAAAAGTTATTTCAGAAGTGTATCTATTTTAGGGATTAGCCATAGTGGCTGTAAGCAATATTTTAAACCAAGTCTGGAGCATTCTTTTTCATATTTAAAAAGAAACTATGAAAATCAAGTTTCTAACTCTCCTTCTAGTTTTGATTTCAGCACTGAGAAGTGTTTTTAGAAATTCCCATTTAAATTTTCTTACTCTCTTTACATCTCTGTTCAGATATTTTTTCAGATGGAAAGCAGCATACAACTAAATTCCTTTGTGGCTCTCTAGTTTATCCAAAAGTGGTGACTCTGAACTGAATGATTTCTGGGGATCAATAGGGATACTGATAATGAAGTGGATAATTCCACCACTTTTCAGCACCATGAAATTGCTTTCTGTGTGTAGCTTCTCTCTGGTCAATTAGTTTACCCCTTAATTCGAAATAATTTATGCACCTGGCCCATGAAAAGTGCTCAGAAAAGGTTGGTGGTAGTGGTTGTTATTATCTGTCTTAGGCTGGTTTCTCTGGAGAAGCAAACCCAGTAAAGTATATA
>NW_004443948.1:2598683-2655091 GCF_000243295.1 Trichechus manatus latirostris | reverse complement strand
AGAGAGAGAGAGAGAGAGAGAGAGATTTATATCAAGGAAATGGCTCAAGTGATTGTGGAGGCTGGAATGTCCCAAGTCTGTGGATCAGGATAGAGGTTTCTCCTGATTCATGTAGCTGCAGGGGCTGGCAAAACCAACATCAACAAGTCAGACAGCAAGGCTCTTGCTCACAGTCTGTGAAGATCAACAAATCCCAAAATCGGCTGCTAGCTCAAGTCCCAAGAACCAGAGTTCAGATGAACAGGAGCCAATGGCAGGATCCAGAGCGAGCAAAAGCCCTCGAGCCTTGCCAGAAAGTCCACTTATATTTGATGGAGGCCAAGGAAACTCCATTTCAACTGATTGGCTACTTACAGCAGATCCCATCATGGAAGTGATCACATTATATCAAATCTCATCATGGAAGTTACCACATCATCATACAACTGCCAAACTACATCATAACTGCCAAATCACTGAGAATCATGGCCCAGCCAAGTTGACATACAATCTTAACAAAACATTATCATTATCATTTTTCTTGAACATTAAGTCTTGATATCAAGAATCTTGCCTTCCCTTTCCCTTCATTTAGCTTCACAGGGTAGTTCTACTCATTGGGCCTGTTGGCAGACAGGTTTTAAAAGAAAAGCTTTTGTTTTATTATGCATATTTTCCTAAAGGAAAAGATTAAGACAAAAAGATAATTGTATAACAAACATGAAAACCTCTGGGGATATAAATTTGATTTGATAATAAAAATGTGTTACATGTACATGAAAAAAATTAACCAATTCTTACTTCTTTTTTGGCAAGGTTGAGCTAGAAGTGGGTACAAACAGCATTAGAAATCAAGATTTTTGAAGAAGGTTTTGAAAATGAGTCAAATCAAATTTATATTGAGGTATTCTAGTTCAAGGAAAATTTTAAAATCAGTATTTTTAATGGAACTATTTTTTGTTGAAGGAATAAGTGAGAAAATGAATAAATGAATAGATGTATGTGAAGACTGACACGCCTAACTTAGTCTTGGAGGGTCCATATTGTAAGATCATTTGACACAAAGTCCCCAACTCAGTTCCCCACAACCTCCCAGGGCACAGAGTATCAGACTATGGTGTCTGATTACTTCAGCCAAGGCAGCTAGTTGCCTACTCATTTCCACTGTCTGCTTCTTCTTCTAAATAAAAATCAATTTTGTATGGATTGACATCATGCCTAGTAGAAGAGCTACATTTCTCAATCTCCATTATGGATCAATGTAGCCAAGTGACATAGTTGTAAAAGTAACAGTGGAAGCCATTGTGTGGGACATCTAGAAAAACTCCTTAAAAGGGACACAGATTTAGCTGGCATATGCCTCCCACTAAGCACCACAAATATAGTCCAAAAATATCTCTGCAACAGGATCTCATTCTCTTACAATATGTTTTGAATGAAGGTGTAAATATCTTCAAAATATTCTCAAATATCATGCTGCAGAAGGCCCACACAAAGAATACATCCCTCATTTTGGAAAATTTGTTAATTTTGTGTTTAGTTACATGATTCATGCCAATAATATTTGAGTAATTTTAATGTTCTGTTGTTGTTTAAGCAACGTGGGGAGTTTATACATTTCCTCCTTAATTTTTCAAGGGTGAATGTTTTTGCCATGCTTTGTAAGTCACGCTTTATATGCTTTCTAAGAAAATTTTATTTTATTCTAATTTGAAACTGTTTTAAAAATTGAATGAGTATAAAACTCTAGAGAAAATTCAATTCTGTTAAACTTTGCTTTATTTCTAAAACTTTTAATTTTGGATAATTTTAAACATATGTGAAAGTAGAGTAGTGTAATGAACCACCACATACCTAACAGCTAGCTTCAACAATTATCAGCACATGGCAATCTTAGTTCCGCTATACCATCCATTTTCCCTTACAAGTTACCAATTGCTGTCAAGTTGATTCTGACTCATGGCAACCCCAAGTGTTGCAGAGTAGAACTGTGCTTCAAAAGGTTTTCAAGGCTGTGACTTATGGTCAACAGGCCTTTCTTCTGAAGCACTTCTGGGTGGGTTTGAACTGCCAACCTTTCAGTTAGTAGTCAAGTGTTTAGCCATTTTATTAAAGATGAAAATTAATAATGGAGACAAACTAAAATGCTAAATAAATAAGTCAGTATTGCTTTCTGATCTGTGCTGCATCACAATATATAATATTATAATATATTATGTATCATCAGAATATATTATATATAGTTATATATGAATATATCAGAATATATTATCAGTATGTATCAGAATATAATTACATCTGATATAATTATAAAATATATAAGAATATAATATATTAGCATCAGAACATGTCAGAATATATAATATATCCCATAAAATGGGAATAATATAATTTATCCCATATTATTTTGAATCAAGTCCCAGATATTACATTATTTCAGCTGGAATTTTCATGCTGTATCTCTAAAATAGTAGTTCTTAACCAGGGGCGATTTTACCTCTCTCTGGGGACATTTAGCAATGTTTGAAGATAATTTTGATTGTCACAACTCAGGGGTTGCTACTGGTATCTAGTGGGTAGAGGCCTAGGATGTTACTAAATAATGCCCAGGACAGCTCCCCAAAACAAAGGATTATCTGGTCAAATGTCAATAGTGCCACTTTTGAGAAACCCTAGTCTAAAAGATAAGAAGTTTGTTTGTTTTTTTTTTAACAGTAACATAAGCACAGCACCATTTCACACCTAAAAACTAATAACTCTTTTATATCTTCAAATAGTTAGTGTTTAGATTTCTCAATTGTCTCATAATTTTTTACTGTATATTTTTTAATCTATTGGTACCTCTTCCACTTCTTTACAAAAATGCTCATAAGCAGCACTATGTGTAATAACTCTAAACTGGAGCAACACAAATGTTCATCAGCAGTAGAATCGATCAATAAATTGTGGTGTGTGTATATATACACACACACACACACACACACACACATACACGTGTGTATAATACTGTTGTTGTTGTTGTTAATTGCCATCAAGTTGATTCCTACTCATGGCAACCTCATGTGTGCAGAGTAGAACTGCTCCATAGGGTTTTCAAGGCTGTGATCTTTCATAAGCAGATTGCCAGACCTGTCTTCCGACGTACCTCTGGGTGGGTTTGAACTGCCAATGTTTCAGTTAAGTAGTCAAGCGTTTAACTGTTGGTGCCACCCAGGGACCTATGTAATACTATAAGGCGGTGAAAATGAACAAAGCACTGCCACGGGAAACAACATGGATGATTCTTGCAAATATAATATTGAAAGAGAAAAGTTACAAAATACTAAAAAATAGTATGTACCCATTGCCCTCAAGTCAATTCCGACTCAGAGCAACCCTATAGGACATAGTAAAACTGTCCCATAGGAGCAGACTGCCGCATGTTTCTCCCACGCGGTGGCTGGTGGATTTTAACCGCCGACATTTTCATTAGCAGCCGAGCCTTAACCACTGACCCACCAGGGCTCCTAAATAGCATATACCACATGATCATATTAACATCAAGTTTAAAAATAGGAACAGTGATGATAGAAGTCATAGTAGAGATTACCTTTGTGAGGCAGTGACTAAGTGGCGACACAGGGGTGACATCTGGGGTTCTATGTCTTGGTTTGCATGGTTGGTAGTTACACAGTGAGTATACTTCGAGAAAATTTATTAAACTCTACAACTTGTGCTTCTTTCTGTATCTATGTCATATTTCAACAAAACATTTACACACCTTTAAAGACTCTGTAGTATAAACCTCAGTGTAAGTTAGGTGAATAATATTGCATCATGTGACAAATAAAAATCTTCGATAACGTTGAAGATGATAGTACACTTTCTGAATGGCATTTCTGTAAGAAACTAAACATTTTATTGATAGTATTTTAGACAATCAGTATTTTAAAAATAGTCCTTCTGGCCTGAGAGTGACGCTGACTTCTTAGATAATACTGTCATTTTTAAAATACTTTGATTTTTTTAAACAATTTCTAGTAGTTGATGCATCTTCTCAAGTATGATTAATAATGAAAAATTAAAAAAATTATTGAACAGGATTTCTTTTTAATTGACAGGTACTTTTAATTTAAAAAGGTATACTTCTAAAATACTTACTACTAAGCTAATTAATTATATAATAGTTCTTTGAAACTAGTAACGGTTATTAAGGAAGTATGAATACTTGACAATGGCCGTATTTTTTTCCCAATCATTACAGTTGAAAGGTGACTATGATCATAATATGATACTAAGTTGCACTGCAGTCTTTATATCAGGTACACACAATCAGCTCACTGCTCGAGTCATTTAGTGGGAACTTCCCTGAGGTATTGATATTATACTTTCTCAATTTCATTGTCATAAGCCACTTTATTTAATTCTTTCATCTCAGAAATGGGAATTCTACCACCTTCCTGACATCACAGTGACATCATGATTAATTAGTTAATGTTTGTAAAATGCTTTGAGGATGTAAAGTGCTAAATAAGTGCTAAGCGCTGTTAAGTATCATAATCAATCATCACCATGATTCATTGTGCGGAATCTCATGTGTTACTCAAATGCAACACACTAATTTAGTTAATGTGAGAGTTCATACCAAATTAGAACTATGTCACAAAATTAGCAGAAATTCTATAAATTAGAAAGATGCAGCAGGGATCAAAAAGGAAAAAATGATTTAGTTATTTAGTGTTTTAGTTTGTATCCATTATTAATTTTCATCTTTAATCAAAAACAAGCAAAATTTCTCGTCTCAACTTTCCATTTTAATTTTATGTATGACAAATATTCATAAAATAATTTATGCTGGAGATTCCTTAACTATCCACAATTCTAAATACAGTATTGCATTTCCAAAAGTGTTCTTGCTCTCTTTTAAAAAGTATCTGAGGGCTGGACTGCGATGAATTTATCCTTGTATCTTTTGAGTTAATAAAAATAAATGGCAAGAATTTTTTAATGTAGATGCTTAGGTAAAATAAGAAAAAAATGTATATCTAATAAGGGTAGTCTAAGTTTAACTGAAAGAGACTTGATATATTCCAGATACACTGACTCCAAGGCCAGATGTGTAGAATAATGAAGAAGGTAAGAAACATAAATTCTTTTTCATTTTTTTAAATCCCAGAGGTATTAATACTCTTTTCAGAGGAGTGAAGAGTTAAATCCAGTTCATTTATCTATATGTAGTATAGAAACGGCAAATGATAACTAGAAAAATTTCTTGTTATTAAAAATAGCTGATAATATATTCTTAGAAAATACTCATAACATTTGTAAGTATGTGAAACTATATTGTAATATTTGTTGCATCATATAATTTAACTCTCTTAAGGGAAGGTTTAAGAAGTATAATAAACAAAATGAGAGAGCACACACACAGTTTATGTATCCTAGACAGCTTTCTCTTGCTTTTGTAGACTTAAGGAAATTCCTTCTCTGTATAGATGTCAGTACTCGCGTGAGGATAATCTGAGAATGGCGAAGGATTTAATTACGAAACTGACTTTGCAAAAACAAACTGCACTTTAAAAAACATACAGGTCCCAGAATCCACACTCATTCCGGGAAAATGTTATCCTGAGTTCCTAAAGATTGTGTAATTGTATAGACAGAACACTGAGCTTAAACACGTTCTCATAACTTGCCTCAGGTCACAAGATTTAAAGCACTGCTCAGTCAAGTGCTCTCTCCCCGGTCATTTTTCCACTCTTTTCTGGGGTGAGGGTTTGACATAGGTTTTGGAATTAGGCAGAGGCAGACTAGGCCTGGGCCCAACTTTTGCCTTGGTCTGTGTGACTTTGAGCTCATCATTTCTCTGAGTTTCACTGTCAGTATCTTATAAAATCTAGAAATAATGCCTGTTTCTCAAGGTTGCTATGAAGATTGCAGATAATATACTGTTTAGTACCCAGCTCAGTGCCTGATATATAGTCAGGAACACAATAATTGATGGCCACATAATACAATTCTATTAATATAACATCTTACACTAAAGAATTCTCTATATTTGTTCATTTAATTTCACTACAATCTGTTGGACTAGTGCTCTATTTCTATTTTACAGATGAGAAAACTGAGACTGAGAAAGATCGATGTTTGTTTGTATCACAGTCGGGACTCATGGAGATTAAGTAACCACCCCAAGGCCGCACAGCTTGTGCCCAGGGAGTTGGAGCTCAATAAATGGCCCATCATCCCTCTGCACCTATACGACAGCTGGCTGCCTAGATGACTCACTACATTTCCCCTGTAGCAGGGATCCTAAGTATAAGCAGGAGAAAGCCCCCACAAAGGGGAGAGTATGAAAAAAATAGAGACAGAAAAATTGGAGAGATGAGTAAAAAAATTCAAAATGGGGTAGGTAGTGTTCTGAAATAATCAATGCCATCGATACAGACTTTTACATTAATTACAGGATTTAAAAAAAAAAAAACATTTTGTCTGTTACTCTGGTGCAAAATTTAATCTCAGAAGAGTTTGGACGTTTTTCTTAGTCCTGTTGTACTATCAGTTAACGGGGTCAGTTTACATTGCAGCCACTCTTTGCCACTGATTCTCCTGGCTAAAACAAACTTGGTCTAGTGTCTGTTACTGACACAGCCGTCATTTGTCACTGGTGAATGCACATTATGTCCTCCACTGAGGCAGTGACTTTATCCATGGTTCCTTGGGGGAATGGAGTATATCACTTAACATCGCTCAGTGAGCTCATAAAGCTATTTATAATGTGTGGCGCAACCATTAATAGTTTAAATATTTATAACCATATTTAATAGCTATATATCACTAATGCAACAACAAAAAATACATGTGGAAGCAAAGTGCTTTCTTTCTCAAAGGTGAAACTGTTTTCTTTGCGTTTATATGCCCTTGGGAGTGAAACTAGTTTAGCATTTGCATGAAACTGGAAGTGGCTACTTAGGAGAAATGGGTTCTAGGATTTCTGGAAGCATATTTATACAGTTTCTTCATGTGTTTACTTTGCTTACCGTTCTGTGTCTAACTAATTCAGGTTGGCTTTATACGTACTTGGAAGCAAAATTAGATTACCATCTGCGTAAAACTGGAAATACTAGTTTATCTAGTACACATCTCAAACTCTACTAGTAACACCTCACCCTCCCAAAACTTTCTACTTGAAATCATTCCCTTCCCAACCGATGGCGTCTTCTTCCCTTCGATTGTTCAGGCCACAAAACCTGGAGTCATCCTTCCCTTCTGTCTTTTTCTCTCTCTCTCTGTGGATCCTCTATTAGAAATATGTTCATCAACATAAAATTTCTTACTGTTTCAGAAGGTTCCCAGGCCCCCAGAGTTCTATTAATTCTATAGAATCTAGATTATGCATCCTTATCCTGTGTCCCTTTCAGGTTTATAATCACACTGTGCTTTACATTGAAGTTTTTACTGTAAAATAATACGAAACAAAATATGATTCTTAATTTTCCAACAAATAAATGACGCTTTAATTGTTGGTTCTTTTAATTAATAGAAAATAATACCTTAACTGATACTTCTCATTTTCTCCTTAAATGTTGATAGTGAGAAAGTCTTATGTGGAAAATTAGTCATGAGGGAGCTTAAGGGTAAGGTAAGGGATCTCACATCTGCTTTACCCAATTCCAGAGAACTTAGAGATTTCACAGTGAATTTGCCTCTTCTAGATACCTCTAGATACCTTCTAGATAAATGAAACATACAGTGTTTATCTTTTTGTGCCCAGCTTATTTTACTTACCGTAATGTCTTCAAGGTTCATCCATGTAACAGCATGTCTAAGAACTTCTTCCTTTTTATGGCTGCATAATATTCCATTGTCTGCACATACCACATTCTGTTTATTTATTCATTTATTGATAGACATCTGGGTTGTTTCTACCTTTTGGCTATTGTGAATAACACTGCAATAAACAATGATGTGCAAGTATCTGTTTGAGTCTCTGCTTTCAAGTGTTGGGGCTATAAACTTAGGAGTAGAATTGCTAGGTCATATGGTAATTCTTTGTGTAAGTTTTTGAGGAACTGCCAAAGTGTTTTCCACAGTAGCTGCACCATTTTACATTCTCACTAGTAATGCACAAGGGTTCTAATTTCTCTACTTCCTGAGCATGATAAAGGGCGTACATGAGAAAGCCATACTTAATTCCATATTTAATCGTGAAAGACTAAAAACTTTCCCCCTTAGAGCAGGAACAAGACAAGGATGCCCACTTTCACTACTTCTGTTAAACAGTACTGGAAGTTCTAGCCAGAGCAATTGGGCAAGAAAAAATAAATAAATAAAAGGGATCCAAATTGGAAAGAAAAAGTAAAATTATCTCTGTTTGCAGATGACATGATCTTGCATGTAGCAAACCCAAAAGAATTCACAGGCACACACACTATAATCTATTAGAGCTAATTAAGTCAGCAAGATTGCAGGATACAATATTACATGCAAAAATCACTTATATTTCTATACACCAGCAATGAGCAATCCAGAAAGGAAATTAACAACATTTACAAACGGATCTAAGAAGTTTTTGACCTTAGAATTATGACACTATTTGCTGTGCTGGAATTCTGTTTATCTTTTAAGTTTCAAGGAGACCCTCTTTAGTTGGTCATATCTTGTTTCTATTCCCTTTCTAATATTCTAAGTTCTTAAGAAATTATGTTTTTAAATTTTGAGCCTTTAATATTTACTCTTTTATAAGTGAGTAATTCAGCTCTTAAATTAATGCCCCCTGATTTAAAACAATAACAATTAAAACACCCCTGGTGGCACAGTAGTTAAGAGTTTCGCTGCTAACCAAAAGATCGGCAGTTTGAGTTCACTAGCCTCCTTGGAAACCCTTTGGGGTGGTTCTACTCTGTCCTATATGGTTGCTATAAGTTGGAATTGACTTGATGGCAACAGATTTTGTTTTGGTTTTGGTTTAATTAAAATATTGCCAGGCTATCAAACTTCTATAACAACAGAAGTTGAACCCACTAGCAACTCTGCAAGAGAAAAGACTTAGCATTCTGCTCCCATAAAAGTTACAGGCTAGGAAACCCTATGGAGAAGTTCTACTCTGTCCTACAGGGTCACTATGAGTCCGATTCAACTTGATGTCACAAAACAACAAAAAGGAATCTCTAAGTGGTGCAAACAGTTAAGCACTTGACTACTAACTGAAAGGTTGGCAGTTAGAACTCACCCAAAAGCACCTCTGAAGAAAGACCTGGTGATGTGCTTCCAAAAGGTCACAACCTTGAAAATTCTACTCTACACACATAGGGTGGCCATAAATCAAAATCAACTTGACGACAACGGATTTTGTTTTTGGTTTTAGGTGTCATGTATTCTTACAGCAGAGTTGTGAAGTAAGTTCTAAAGCTTATTTTAGTAACCGTTAGCATAATTTTGGAATATAGCTAACACATTTGGAAGAGGAGTTAATGTGCTGCTAACTAAAAAGTTGGCAGTTGGAGTCCACTCACAGGTGCCTTGGAAGAAAATCTGTCGATTCACTTCTGAAAAATCAGCCATTGGAAACCCTATGGAGCAAAATTCTACACCAACACACATGGAGTTGCCATGAATTGGAATCAAATTGATGGCAACTGATTAACTGGTTAAGTGTGTCCTGGTGGCACAGTGGAGCCCTGATGGCACAGTGGTCAAGAGCTCGGCTACTAAACAAAAGGTCGGCAGTTCAAATCCACCATACGCTCTTTGGAAACCCTATGGGGCAGTTCTACTCTGTCCTATTGGATCACTGTAAGTCAAAATGGACTCAATGGCAACAGGTTTGGTTTGGTGGCGTGGTGGTTAAGAACTTGACTGCTAACCAAAAGGCTGTGGTTCAAACCCATCAGCCGCTCTGTGGGAGAAAGATGTGGTAGTCTGCTTCCATACAGATTATAACCTCAGTAACCCCATGGGGCAGTTCTACTGCGTCATATAGGGCACTATGTGTCAGAATCGACTTGATGGTAATGGGTTTTGGGTGGGTTAACTGGTTAATGGTTTAAGAGAAAAATATATTTTTAAAAGTCCTATTGCAGTAGAAATGTTTAAGAAGATAAAAACATATATATCTGTGTGAAACATAAATTTAAAACATGGGTAGCAAAGTCAGAATTTGAGACATTATAAAATCAATATTATACAATAATATCATTGTATTGTAATAATGAAAGAAATGTTTCTACTTAAAATAACATTGTATAAGTGGATCTTATAGAATCATAAACATTTGGACACAGAAGGGACTTAGAGTTTATTTCATTATAAGTTAGGTGCTTAGGAGTAGTCATTATTGGAATAGAAACAAATATTTTTCATCATTAGCTTTGCTAAGAACGATGAAGTGGAAAAGGAACATATGATTCCATTTTATTGTCATCATTATCTCACGATAATCAGGAAGATAGATAAATACTTTGCAGTTGTGTTATCACACTCCCTTCTCTCCACAATTGGCAGTCATTACTGATAACTGCATACATCTGCTAAAATCTGGGTGTGGCCTTGTACTCGTTTTCATTACATTGGTTTAAATAATCACTTCCAATTGATCTGAGTTGGCTAATAGATGAAACTTATTTGCATTTTCTCCCCACAGTATACCAACCTCCAAACAGCTTATGATCTTGTCATTTTTGTTGGAAAGATTTGACAATGTATTGTACAACTTTTCTTAGGGATTGTCCAATGTACGACTGTGGAACGTTCCAGCTTTCTCCTTAAACTGGCCTATGTCTTTTGAACAAATCCAAGATTACATCTTTCGCGTTTGAAAGAAGTAAATGGTATACAGACTTAACACATTTCAGGAAGCCTACTAAATTATCAGAAATCCTAAAATTTTAATTATAAGTAAACTAATTCTGGAAATAACACTGAATAATGCCATTAAAAATATTAAAGGACTAGAGTACATTTAGATATAATTTTGATACCCAATATCCATGCTTAATAAGATATTTTTTCCTAATCATTATGTATGTCATTTAAAACTCCCCTCCAAAACATCGACAGGCTGTTAAAGAAAAAAAAAAAAAGTCCAAGAATAAATAGCATGCATGTCTTCAATGTAATATTCTTTGCTTTCCTTCACTTGAAGCATAAAAGCCTTTCAGTAACTGATGTTAAGTTCTTAAAATAGACTGCCTTATCTTCAAATATATTATCTATTCCCATATGTCATAAAATGACAAAGTTTCTAGCAGAATACCAGGAAATGCACAAAAGGAGTCAGTAAGTGGTATCCTTTTCCTAAATGCCTTCTGGGAGAGATGCTAAATTTGATTCTGATTTTTTAATGTAACATAATAATATAAACCAAAAAACCAAGCCGGTTGCCACTGAGTCGATTCCAACTCACAGCAATCCTAGAGGAAAAATATATTTTAACTGTTATAAGTATTGTAAGTTAGGTTATACTATGTTAAATTTTCTTTGATTTCAAATAGTATATAAAAATGTGTAAGGATGCTGTATTTCTACTCGTATTCATTCATTCACTGAACAAAAATTTATTGAGTGCCTGGAGCCCTGGTGGTGTAGTAGTTAAGAGTTCGGCTGCTAACCAAGAGGTCATCAATTGAAATCCATCAGCAGCTCCTTGGAAACTCTATGGAGCAGTTATACTCTGTCCTATAGGGTCGCTGTGAGTCAGAATTGAGGGCAATGGGTTTTTGTTTTTAGTTTCTAGACACTAGATGTTCTAGATTACAGCAATAAAAACGAAAACTAATCTCCAGCTGTGGTAGGCTGAATTTAAAATGGTGTCTAAAGATCTTTGTCTCCTAGTTTTCACACGCTTGTATAATCTCTCTCCTGAGTGTGAGTGGGACCCAATGACTCACTTCTGATGAACCCGTCGTTGCCCTGCGGAGTGACTCATAGCGACCCCGTAGGACAGAGTAGAACCGCCCCATAGTGTTTCCACTGCTGTCAATCTTTACAGAAGTCCGCCACATCTTTCTCCCACGGTGCTGTTGGTGGGTTCAAACTGCCGATTTTTCGGTTAGCAGCCAAGCGCTTAACCACTTCTCCACCAGGGCTAGCCTATGGCAAAAGTGATTAGATGTTAACGCTGAGATTAGGTTACAAAATGACTGTGACGTCCATCTTGCTTTGCGTCTCTTGTCTCTCTCCTGGAGTCCTCATTCTTGGGAAAGCATTCAGCCAGTGTTTTGAGCGGCCCTGTGGAGAGGCCCACGCAGTAAGGAGCTGATGACTTCCACCACAGCCAGTGAGGATCTGGAGCCTGCCACCAGCCATGTGAATGAACTTCGAAGTGCATCTTCTAAGACTTGCCGAATAGCTATACAAGTGAGCTTCTAAGTGTATCCTTCCCCATTCAGGCCCGGAGATGACTGCAACCCTTGCCAACACCTTGATTGCAGCCTTACAAAAAATCCTGAGGCAAAGAATCCAGCAAAGCTGTGCCTGGGTTCCTGAGCCGCAGAAACTGTGAAATAATACATGTTTTGTTTTAAGCTGCAAAGTTTTGGAGTAATTTTATACATAGCAAGAGATAACCAGTACACCTGCCCTCACAGTTTATATTCAAATGGGAATACCAACCTGAGGAGAAAAGGTCTGAGGGTACAGTGGGTATAAAAACTAATATGAAGGAAAACCCTCATCTCACTCCCTTGATTTCCCTAAGCTCGGACAATTGCAGCAAACTGAGTACATTTCAAAGGCTGGATGGATTACAACAGTAGCGAAGGTCTAATGTGAATGCTCTTGGTGGTGGTCAGAGGCATTGGCCATTCTTCTCCATCCCACAGAGAATCAAGAAAGGTCAGAGTTGTTTAAAGGCGCAGGGTAATGATAAAATCACTTTCAGCAGAAAAAGAGTAAAGCCATCGAAAGCAAAGATAAAGGAGGTTCCAAGCTGGTGTGGGCATTATGGATATCAGAGATGATAAGTTGGGGATGTGAGACCCCACAGATTCTTCAAACTTTTTTATTTCCTATAAACCACACTCTGGGAGGAGCTTATGCAGGTACAGTTTCCAGGGCTAGGCATATCATGGTACTTCGTAGAATGCGGAATCTAATCTATCATCTAGCTAGGAAAGAGACAGCTGGGATGAGAGGTATGAATTTGGGGCCAGACTGAGAGACGATATTCAATCAGAGAACATGTGCAGACATATTTCTGAGTACATGTCTAAAGCCCTTGCCTCTGCACCTACAGATAAGATTTAGAAGACAAAGGTAACCAAAAGCAAGTATTGGGCTAACTGTACGAACTCCCTACTGGATTGGCCTTCTGCACGGAGGGCCAGAATAGGGAATTAACAAATGGGATCACACACTAAACAAGCTCCGGGATGGTATTTAACTCTCTAAGCCCAGAGATGACAGTCTCGAGTTTTAGTGCCACTTTCTAGTCTTGGACTTTATTGACTTCTTAAGCATTTCAATAATGTGTAAATAGAACTTCATTCAATTAAATTTTTAATTGAATGATTTATTTCTCAGGATCTTTGGTGCTGAGAGTTGTCTCACTCATTGTTGTCTGAAGCAGGCGATAGACAACGTGGTCACCGAACACAGGAAGAGCCTTAAACAGAGCTCTCACTGGCAGCTCAGTGGGGGCTCAAAAAAACCAGTTGCTGTCAAGTCGACTCCCACTCATGGTGGCCCCATGTGTGTCAGAGTAGAACTGTGCTCCATAAGGTTTTCAACGGTTGGTTTTTCCAAAGTAGATGGCCAGGCCTTTCTTCCCCATGACTCTGGGTGAACTCAAACCTTTGACCTTTCAGTTAGCAGCCAGTACATTAACTGTGCAACACCCAAGAACTTCAGTGGGTGCTCAGGGGCACTTAAACACAGAGCATTGCACTGTTCTGAGGCATAAGAAGGAAGAAAAAAAAGCGAGAGATTGCAGTGTATATGCAATTAAAGGAGAGAAAAATTATTATGGCCTTCCTGTCAATGGTCAACCTCCTTTTACCATTGTGCTTCACATTTGGATGTTGTTGCTATCAGCAAATAGTGACACGTCAATTATTAGTAAATGTTTGATTTAGACCATATTGGCGTATGATTCTTTTAAGGGGAATCATATAATTTCTATCTTTATGCATACAATATTTATAGGTACGTACAGGATACTGAATTAGATCTCAAGGATACACAGAAGATTAAGAGTACACTCTTTTTTCCATAAGCAGTCTGCAGTGAAGTATGCGGAAATAAAGAAACGTTTGTCTTGCAATATGTTTGGTAGGATTATAGAACTATGGAAAGGGTACAGGGAAGAGGGAGTACTTGTGGGATGAGAGAAGCCTTTTTAGGAAAGGTGATTGTAAAGCAATCTTGAAAAGGAAGGTTGTAGCCCATGCAGAAGCAGGAAAAAGTGGGGGCATGAAATGATCAGACAAATGTTTTAATACTGCTATTGCACTGGATATGGATCAGAGAAGAAATGGATAGAAGGGAGAGGTGGGTAGAAGCCAGACCTTGCTGGGCCTTGTATGCCCTACCCTGTGTCCCTGTGGGCAATGGGGCACTAGTGATAGAAGTGAGATGATCAAATCTATGTATTTCGGGGGGAATTGCTCAAGTATAATTATAAGTGGTATTAGTTATATGAATTAAGCGGGCCTTCTCTTTCCATTTTCTCTATCTCTATCTCCACATTTTTTAAGGTTAACTGTAATTACTCAGATGTAGATTATTCCCACCCCCTTTACTCCCTGCCTACCTCAGGAGATAATAGACCATTATAGATGAACTATAGGTAGAATCCATAATTTATTATGATCCACACAGTCACTTGCCTTTGCACAGTCAATAAAACACAGGTGAACGTCTTTCTGGTATTCTCTGCTTTCAGCCAGGATCCATCTGATGTCAGCAGTGATATCCCTCGTTCCATGCCTCTTCTGAATCTGGCTTGAATTTCTGGCAGTTGCCCGTTGATGTACTGTTGCAGCCACTTTAGAATGATCTTCAGCAAAATTTTAGTTGTGAAGTATGGGAATTCCAGAAATCTTAATTGTATTCATGTGGAACCTGTACATAGATCAAGAAGCAGTCTTTGGAAAAGAACAAGGGGATTGTGAGTGGTTTAAAGTCAGGAAAGGTGTGCGTCAGGGTTGTATCCTTTCACCATACTTATTCAATCTGTATGCTGAGCAAATAATCTGAGAAGCTAGACTATATGAAGAAAAATGTGCATCAGGATTGGAGGAAGACTCATTAACAACCTGCGTTGTGCAGACGACACAACCTTGCTTGCTGAAAGCGAAGAGGACTTGAAGCACTTACTGATGAAGATCGAGGACTACAGCCTTCAGCATGGATTACACCTCAACATAAAGAAAACAAAAATCCTCACAACTGAACTGATAAACAACATCATGATAAACGGAGAAAAGACTGAAGTTGTCAAGTATTTCATTCTACTCAGATCTACAATCAACACTCCTGGAAGCAGCAGTCAAGAAATCAAGAGACGCATTGCATTGGGCAAATCTGCTGCAAAAGACCTCTTTAAAGTGTTCAAAAGCAATGATGTCACCTTGAAGACTAAGGTGTGCCTCATCCAAGCCATGGTGTTTTCAATCGCCTCATATGCATGTGAAAGCTGGACAATGAATAAGGAAGACCAAAGAAGAATTCACGCCTTTGCATTGTGGGGTTGTTGAAGAATATTGAATATACCATGGACTGCCAAAAGAAGGAACAAATCTGTCTTGAATGAAGTACAACTAGCATGCTCCTTAGAAGCAAGAATGGCGAGACTATGTCTCACATACTTTGGACATGTTATCAGGAGGGATCAGTCCCCAGAGAAGGACATCATGCTTGGTAAAGTAAAGGGTCAGTGAAAAAAGAGGAAGACTGTCAGTGAGATGGACTGACATAGGGGCTGCAACAATGGACTCAAGCATAACAATGATGTGAGGGTGGCACAGGACCGGGCAGTGTTTCGTTCTGTGTACATAGGGTCACTACGAGTAAGAACCGATTCAACTGCACCTAACAACAATGTAGGTAAAATAGTTAAAAAAAGTTGGTGATTTATTTATAAAAATTTATTTAATATTAATGGTATTCTTAAAATGTCATTTTTTGAAGATCTTTTATCTGGAAGATAAAATTCCTAGGATTCCTATATTTCCAAACCATAAGAAAGTTGAAAATACATTCTTTCTTTTTCTCAGAATTTGAAATTATCCCTCTTTTCTTCTATTATATTCTTCCTTCTTCCTAATTATCACATCGCTATTGTTTTTATTTTCAATTATTTTTGAAATATCATCAAATTAAGGGTGATATAATGAATGTTTTATTAAAGAAAGGATAACCACAAAAGAAATATAAGAATAGTATTTCATAGACACTGGAAAAAATAAAAATAAAGTTTTGCCTCCTTGGATTGCTATCTTAAGAGTATCTTTAGGCGAGCTTGAATTGGTCCCATTACTTGTATATTATTTATTTTTAATATTTATTTTATTTTTGTTGACTATGTATACCCATACATCCGTTCAACAATTTCTACATCAGTGACACTGGTTACGTTCTTCACGCTGTGTCATCATTCTCTCTGTCTCTACCCAAATTATTTCATTTCCATCAGCTTAGAGTCACTGCTCCCTAAATGTCTCCTCTATGCTTTAGAGTTACTGTTTTCACATAAGATAATCCTTTAAAGAAGTGCAGTGCTCAAGCAAACATTTTTTACTAATTGAGCTAAAAGGTTACTTGATTTAAATATGTCTTCAGGGGATAGTTTTAGTTCAAGGTTTAAAGATTATCTCAGAGCAATAGATTTGGGGTTCCTTCATTCTCAGTGGGTCCAGTAAGTCTGGTTTCATAGGAATTTTAAATCGTGTTCTACATTTTTCCCCTTTTGACTGGGATGCAACTATTGAGAACTTGATCAAAATGTTCAGTAATGGTAGCTAGGCCCCATCTAGTTCTTCTGGTCTCACGGCTAAGGAGGGAGTAGATCATGGAGGCAATTAGGTCTGAGGTTCAGTTCCTTTCTCGATTCCTGGGTCTCCTTTCTTTGCTGCTCCAGGCAAATAGAGGTCAATTATTTTATCTCGGATGTCCACTCACAAGCTTTTAAGATCCTAGGCATTACTCACCGAACTAAGAGGTAGAACAGAAACACTAAGAACTATATAAGGCTAATTGACTAAATTGTCCCGTGAAATTATGATCCTAAATACGTGAACCAAGAAAATGAACTCCATGAGGACTTTTGCTGTACCTAAGCAGTATTAACAAGTGCACTTTCTTTCTTTCTTTTTTTTTAGGTCTTGTTGCTGCTGTAAAATTTATATATCATATAACCTTTGACATTTCACCTTTTCTCTGTGATATCATTTACATTAGTCAAGTTCTGTAACCATTGTCCTTAATTAATGTCAGTTTTCCCATCACCATAAACAGAAACTCACTCTTTCACAGAGAATGATACCTTCTCCCTCTCCCCTCTCACTCCTGGTAACCACTAATAACCATTGGTCTCTATATATTTACTACCTATTCTTATCCTTGCATGTAAGTGAGATCAAAAAATATTTGTTCTTTTGTGGTTAACTTATTTCACTCAGCATAATGTCTTCAAGGTTCATTCATGTATATTATCTATTGAATTATGACAAAACTGAAGTACTTGCATTATAAAATGGAAAATAAGATACAACAATTCCGCTACTGTGAAAATTCTTTACCATACATGTAAAAGTAATATAATCATCAAAGTAAAAATAGCTTGAAATTTTATAATATGAGGATTTGTTTCATGATGAGCTGGAGAAAGATTAGTTATAGTTAAACATTTTGAATGATTTGATAGGGTTTTCTGTTCTTACTTTGGAATTGATTCCAAAGAATAATGAGAGTGTAAAACACATTTGAAGAAAACATTGAAAAGCTCTCCCTACTGACACCAGCATCCATAAACTCTTTTTGGAAAACAAAAGTTAGACTTCAGCTTGAAAACTAATTTAGATATGCTTATTTGGACCTGAAGCAAAGGATTGAGTGTCCTTTGGGATTCCTACAGGAATGACTGGTTGACACAAAAGATTAGCTTTTCCCACCACCTTCCTTGATTCTCTGCCTAAAAATTTATAATGTGAAACATGGGAAGGTAAAAGTAGCTGAACCAGGGACTATTTTTGTCATGGACTGTAGCAGTCTTTGTTTCCCCTACAAAGGATACGATGGCTTCAAAATAATTACTTATAAATACAAAAGCAAACATATCTGGGTTACAGCAATAGGGTTTTCTTCCAAGCCTTCCTATACTTCAAATGATTTCAGTAAAGTGAAAAATAATATGAGATGATTCCCTCGTGGAGTGATAAGATTTGGGGATGTGAAACTCTATTTTTCTTCTTGTATTCTGTTTTTCTTTCCCCATTGTCCCTTTAAAGAGAAACATCTTTCCTGTGGTCACCATCTCAAAACAGGAATGGGCAGAGTGAAAAGGAGACGAAAGTTTGTCAGGCTTTTTTTCTTTTTCAGAAAGCCTAAATCTTTAGAAGAATTTAGAGGAATGATAAAAGAGTTAAAAGGAAGAGGATGCGGGTATGGACAAAATGTCATGAATATATTGCATTGGAGAGCGATGTCTCTGTTTTGGGCTGCAAAGATTTCGCCATGCTTTAGGGGTTTAGGGAAGTAGCTGATGATGAGGTATGTGGGTCCTGATTAGCAAAAACCGACTCCCTGTCTTCATTAGCATAGCTGAGGGGGCTGCAAGATCTAAAGGTGGACTGGCTTGTGGAGTGCCTCGGCAGGTGAGATCATGGACAGTTTCAACAAAGTTTCCTGTGGTCCCTGAGGATGAGTTGGGAGCAACAGAGCTATTGGATCTTACTGGACCATTCAGCTAGAACAATGGGTAGTTCGGCAAATGTCTGTGTGGATTGAAGACTGAGGACCAGATGTCTATACCTCCCCAAATGCCTTGATACTGCATTCTTTTAAAATTGTTAGAAGAGTTTAGCTCAGTATGATCTTACTGTTCCAGAAGAGGTATTTGATCTCATATAACTGGGCGAGTTGGAGGGATAAGAAGGGCAAGCCCCATGGAGAGACAGAGAGATAAAGAAGTGAGGACTCAAAATCGTACAGATGCTGCTCTCCTCAAAACTTCGTGTATCTTTAACCAGCATGTTCATACTGAAGTTTTTCACTTAGAATTCACTTTAATATGAATTTATGATTCATTAACACAGAAAGTAACCCATATGGTAAGAATAGATGCCAAATTTCTAGATTCCTGCCGCTGAACAAAGAAGTCATATTGCTTCTTTATAAAGAATTTAAAAACTGACGATGCTTGGATATAGTGAAAAAACAAAAACAAAAATCTTTGTCGTTGAGTTGATTCTGACCCATGGTGACCCCACGTATGTCAGAGTTGATTGTGCTTCATAGATTTTTCAATGGCTGTGATCTTTCAGAAGTAGATTTCCAGGCCTTTCTTCCAAGGTGCCTCTGGATGGATTTGAACAGCCAACCTTCTGGTTAGCGCCTGAACATAACCATTTGCACCACCTGGGAATTTCTTCTGTATATAGTAGCCTTCAACAAAAAGAGATTAGTATAGAAATTACATTTCATTTCAGTTTTAAGTTAAAAGAACCCAGTGTATGACATGTGTCTTACACATACTTTACCTCATTTTTTCTCACAGCAATCACATGGGAGAAATGATTCTCAAGGGACCAGGAGCTTTCCAAGCTAATGGAATAGTAGGTTGCAGAGTTGGTTTTTGAATTCAAGACTGTCTGTCTTTCTTTCTCTTCTCTATTTCTTCTCCTGTCTTCCCCTCCTTCTCTTTCACCCTTCTTTCCAGTAGCGATGAGACTTACACAGTAGTGATATTTATACAAATATACATAATTTATAGACTCTAAATAGTAACTTTGTACGGAACTTTTTCCAAAACAAATTTAGAACACTCTCAACATTTGCCTTCAAAACCAATTTGTGCTGTGTGAGAACAGTTTCATTTCATTTCTCATCACATCATATGCATTTAAAATTGTCAATAGATCAGTTGCTGACAATCATCATGGGGTTTGGTACTGGATAACTGGTAGATATTTTTAAAAGTCCTTAATGGATAAGAGATATGACATCTTTGTTGACGTTAGAAAAAAAAAATGTGTTGTGAGTTCTTAAGGCAATTAAAAAACAAGGCTTAAAGTGTGAGATCATAGCATTTTAGAACCGGAATAGATTTTTTCCCAACCTTCTTATTCAACTCGATGGTACTTTTAAGTGGTTTAATTGTGGTTTAGAGATAATATCCAGATTACCACATTTGAAATACCAAGTTATTCAAGAAAATGTGCACCTAAAAGATTCATTTTATGTCTTTACACTTTCCGAAGACATTTAATTCCAAGAAGGAGATTTGATTTCTACCACTTGAACTAATGGAGCAGTGAAGACAGATTTCTACCTAATCCTCCTGAACCAAAGAAAGTTAATTTTTAAGGTTTTATGTAACAATGGAGATTAAGCATTTCATGAAATCCAGGTGAATAAACAGTATCTATATTACATCCCTAAAAGTTTATATCTTTTCTTAAATGTGTTTTAGTTTTAAAATAAAATTGAGAATTAAATACTCTAATTTTTAATCATGACTCATTACTCTTATATTTATGATGCAGAAATATTCTATGTGTTATACTTCCCTATATCTGAGTTAAATGTCAATTTGTATTTTGCACCAGCTTTATAATAGACAGTCACTTCTAAAATTTTGAGAGTTGTTTTTAATGGAATTTCAAATTTCTCATTACTAAGGACTTTTTATTGAATTTATATTACAGAAAAAAGTCTCAATACTATAGAGTTGTCCTATTTGATTAGTGAGCAAGTACTATGCACTTTTATTTAGAGAAGCCAACTAAGTAATAATTTGATGATTGTTACAGTAAGTTTCTTTTTACCTTCAGTACTTCATGTAACATTTATAATTGCTCAAGAGATTACATATGGTCTAAAATAAGCCTTAAAAAAGGTACTTAAGAAGGGTTTTTAAACATGTTCAATTTGCTTTTTTTAGAGTGTGTGATCATTAAAACTAAAGATTCTCTTTGCCACATGTAAAAACTTAGGTTGTTGTGAGAATAGTATTATTGGTTTTCTGGGTGGAACACATGCTTATAACCAAAAATTGCTGTAAAGTATTAAGTGTAAATATACCTCTTTTCTAAAAATATAGATTTAATCAAATGTTGGGACCATGAAAATTCTTATTAACTTTTGAAATGTGATAAAATATTTTCAAATATTCTTGCCACATTTATTATTGCCTGGAATTCAATATCTATTTTAAAAGTTAATTTAAAAAAAGTCCTCTTAAATATTTTACCTAACTTATCTAAAGAAGCAAATATTCTTCAATAACCTACTCTTCCTTTAAATAGCCTTTGAAGTGATACTTGAGTTTTTAGTTTTTCATACCTTTTTCACCAGAACTCGCAAACTGTACGAGGCAGCACTGTTTAAAAAATACATTGATTATAATGTTATTTGAGTAGATTGCAGTTTCTGAAGTCAGGAAATGTGTCTTATTCATTCTCATATCTCTTGCCCTTAGCATAATTCTTCGGACTTGGCCTGTTTATTCAGTGGGTTGAATGAATGAATGAATGGTAAGTTTTTCTTTATCAAGAATTTTTAGGAAATCTTCAGCTTCTGTATTGTATTTTTTATTGCTCCAACAGAAACATAGCTTTTGAGTTTCCTAATACAGCTTTCCTCATCTTAAAATAAATTAACAATTAATAAATAAATAAGTTATTTATTGAATAACCATATAAAAATGAGATGCAAGTTACAATATTAAGAATTTTGTCTACTTGGAGAGATACTGAATAATGGGAATGCATAGGAAAGACAAACTGGGCACATCTATGAAGTCCTTGAAACTGAGGCTTATAATTTCAGCTTAGTTAGGTAGGCAAGAAATCCATTTTAAGTCTTAATCAAGAGTTTAAGCATGATGAACTCAGGATTTAGAAAAAATGAGTCTCACTGCATTATAAAGGACAATTGAAGAATGATAAGGCTGAAGATAGGGAGATCATCTGGGAGTCTGTTGCTATAATTCAGACGTGAACTGGATGGTGAAAATGTGACTAGAGAGAGATGTCAGTGGGAGATGTTTATTGATAAGACTGGTTATAGACCAAGGAGAAGTTAAATTCAAAAATTTCAAGCCTACGTGACTAACAAAATGGCAGAGACACCTTGAACAATCAAGGAATGAGGGAGAGGGTGCTGGCAAATTTCACGACTGGTTTTAGACTCATTAAATTTGAAATGACAGTACAGAATCCAAACATCTATATAGAAATTTTTAAAAAATCATCAAAATCTTTTGAAATGTGAATGACAATGCAGTGCTAAGTATCTATTTTTGAGCATCATCATCAAGATGTGAAGAGTTGAAGCATGCTAAGGGAGCATGCTATGAGATTATGTAGAGACAGAAGAGTCGCAATCCGCCTTGCCCCCCAAAGAACCATCTAAGTTTAAAATGAGAGCAGGAAAATGATCCACCTGAGAATCCAAAAGGGATAGTCAAAAAAGAAAGGAGAGAACCGATTAAAGTAGGAAGTACAGAGGGTAGAGAGAGAGTTTCAAGGAAGGAGATACAGCCTGGGTGTGCGGAAGCCTGTCCCCATCATCTCAGGAGACTGGATTGTTAAGTTTTCAGGAAATTTATGTTCCTGTTTTTAGACACTTTGGTAGCTGGAAAGCAGAGATGGTGGGAGTATTTACACCATGAAAATTGGCATGTGGTAAAAACCAGGCCTGATTCTGTTAATTATCTAGTCATGGGGTTTCAAACAAAGACCCTTGGGCCAAGTCCAGCCTGTTGCCTGTTTTTGTAAATAAAGTTTTATTGGAACACAGACATGCCCATTCATTTACATATTGTCTATGGTTGCTTTTGCTTTATGATGGCAGACATGAATAATTGCCATAGAGACTATATGGCCCATAAAGCCTAAAATATTTACTATCTGGCCCTTTACAGGCAAAGTTCCCTTATCTATGATCCAGAAATAAGAAAGCGACAGGGTAAATAGCAATAATGCAGATTAAACTGAAAAGTTTGTTTTGTATGTAGATGTTAGATTGTGAATATCACAAAAAATTGAGGAAATATTCTTCCAGAATTTGAAAAGTATTAACTTACTCAGCAAAAAAGTTGCTCACATCAATGAAAATTTCTGATTTGTCTTTGATGTTTCATTTTTATTGTACTCAATAGCATAAATAAAAATATCAAGCAATTTCCATGTGAGGATTATACTCACTTGTCATCTATAAACCTCGATTGGCTATAGATACAAGAATAGGGGCAAAATCAATAAAAGCATTCTCAATAAAGAATAGTATTTTTTATTATTATTTGTAAATTGTATGCTATGCATCCTTTATATCAGTAAAATTTACAATAAACTCAAGTCCATATATACATAAACCAAAAACCAAACCCACTGCTACCTAGATGATTCTGATTTATAGAGACTGTACAGAATAGGGTAGAACTGCCCCATAGAGTTTCCAAGACTGTGATCTTTACAGAAGCAGCCTGCCACATCTTTCTCCCACGGAAAGGCTGGTAGGCTTGAACTGTCAACTTTTCAGTTAGCAGCAAAGCACTTTAACCACTGTGTCACTGGGGCTTCTTACATTTCTTTCTTTTTTTAGAGAGTAGGTCGTTAAATGTTTAACTGCACACTACTATACAACAGTTTCAGAAGCAATGGAGTTTTTGAAAGAAGACTGTCATGGGTTGAATTGTGTTCCCAAAAAATATGTATGTCAATTTGGCTAGGCCATGATTCCCAATATTGTGTGATTGTCCAGCATTTTGTCATCTGATGTGATTTTCTTACGTGTTATAAATCCTGCCTCTATGATATTAATGAGTCAGGATAGGCAGCAGTTATGCTAATGAGGCAGGACTCAATCTACAAGATTGGATTGTGTCTTGAGCCAATCTCTTCTGAGATATAAAAGAGAGAAGAGAGTAGACAAACAGGGGGACCTCATACCACCAAGAAAGCAGTGCTGGGAGCAGAGTGCATCCTTTGGACCCAGGGTGCCTGCATGGAGAAGTTCCTAGTCCAGGGGAAGACTGATGACAAGGACCTTCCTCCAGAGCCAACAGAGAAAGCTTTTCCCTGGAGTTGATGCCCTGAATTTGAACTTCTAATCTACTGGACTGCGACAGAGTAAACTTCTGTTTGCTGAAGCAATCCACTTGTGGTATTTCTGTTACAGCAGCACTAGATGACAAGACAATGACAACAGACGAGGGCATTACATTTAATAAGTACTAGGAGTCCTGGTGGTGCGGTGGTTAAAAGTTCAGCTGCTAACCAAAAGATCAGCAGTTTGAATCCACCAGCTGCTCCTTGGAAACCCTGTGGGGCAGTTCTGCTCTGTTCTATAGGGTCGTTATGAGTTGGAATGGACTCAACAGCGTTTTTTTTTTTTTTAAATATATTTGCCATTCAGAAATTATGAATCAATTAAAAAACTCTCAGAGCAATTAACTGCATATTTTATTTTTTCTGTATTTCATTCCTTTGATAAGTATTTAACTGATTAACTGCTCTGTGCTAACCATTACGATAACTGATGGATGTAATTTGAAATGAAACAGACTTGTTTTGTGGAGTTTATAATCTGGTGAGGAATGCAAATAATAAAGGAGTAAATACATAAACAAACATTTAATTACAAATTATATAAACAGAATATACCAGTTGCCATTGAGTCAACTCATTTTGACCCCATGTGTTTCAAAGTAGAATTGCACTCTATAGGGTTTTTAATGGCTGTGATCTTTTTTGAAGTAGCTTGCCAGGCCTTTCTTCTGAGGTGTCTCTGGGTGGATTTGAACCACCAGTTATAGAAGTTGTGAATAACAGAGGTGAAGTGGAATTGAACCTCTTGGTAGACTATTTGAGAAGGCCTTTCTGAGGAAATGCCATTTCAGCTGAGGCAGAGCTGAGGCTGGGGAGATTGTGGCTGTGAAAGGGAAAAGCCTGTAGAAATATCAGAGGATTTAACTTTTTTAAAAAATGAAATTCACTCCCTTGCAATAAAAAGGTAATTGCTTTCAGTTGCTTCATTAATTATAAAAGAAAATAAATTTTAAACCATATTACTTGAGATATAGGCAGCTATTTTCCTCTAAAACCTCAAAGTTAATCATATGTGGAAGTTAATTTCCCAAGTTTCCTTTTAAAGCTAGTATGGAATTCTCTGTATGTTTACATATGACCTTCATTAAGGCTAAGAATTTCTTCATTTAGATTTTGACTTTATTTGAAGTTAATGTGTTACGTCAGCCTGTTTCTCAATACTTCATGTCAAAGGAGGATAATTTTTTTCTTTTTTTACTTGTGGGTTCCTGAATCTCTGAGCCATACTTAGGCTCAGACAGGGAGGCATTCACACTCTTACTAATTTGGATATTTTCGTAACTCATCAGACATTCAGAGCCACCATATAGCTTGTTCTTCAGCTTCTTGAAAACAGTAGGCAAGTTCAGAGTTATGGTGAAAATGTTAGCTTGGTCACTTGACCTTGTGAGAAAAGAGCAATTGCATTTTTTTCACTTTTATTATTTTTGCTACATGGTCATTTTTTAACATAAGAGTATTATCAGGCATAGTAAATTGATCCAGTGATAAAAAACTACAGCTGATATTTGTGAATATTTTAAATTGTTAACTGGAATATCCTCCTGACCACCACCTCCTCCTTTCCTCATCTGCCACCCTCCCCCCACATTTAAAATTCTTTGATTTTCTTTTCTTGGGTCTTGAGGCCCTTCCCTCCAGTGAAGGGGTGGGCAAGTTGTGGTATTAAATACAACGATCAAAGTTTGCCTCATTTTGAAGGTAGGATTTGAACAGACATTTGATAGAGATGAGGACGTTAACTAACCTGGTATTTTAGGGAAGAGGATTACATGGAGAGGGAACAGCTAGAGCAAAGCACCTAGGATATGAGCACACCAGGTGTCTTGGTTTGTTAGTGTTGCTGTGACAGAAATGCCACAAGTGGGATGGCTAGAAAGAACATAAATTTATTTTATCACAGTTCTGGAGACTGAAAGTCCAAATCAGGGTCTCATCTATGTTGATTCCTTCTGTGAGCCTCTCTTCTAGCTTCTGGTGTCTACTGGTGTTCCTTGACATTCCTTGGATTTCCTCAGCATCTGTCTTCCCCCAGTGTTTCTTTGTATCTATTCTGCTTTTTTTATAACTCATAAGTGAGTTACTCTGAGTAATGTTAATGAGGTCATACCCTACTGTGGGTATGACATAAAAAAATCTTATTTCCAAACAGGGTCATATTTACAAGTACATGGGTTAGGCTTTCTACGTATATTTATTTGGGGGACATAATTTAACCCACCACACTAGGCATATTTGTGGAACAGCACTGAATAGTGGCATAGTAGGAGAAAAGACCAGATAGGTAATGAAGGGGACAGATCACTGGGGCCTTACTATTTAAAGAATTTGTCTTTTACTTTGAGCAAAACTAGGTTTTATTAGTGTGTTGAGGAGAGAAGTGATATGACCTGATTTGTCTTTCGAAAGAATCACTGTGCTGTGGTAAATACAGACTGTGGAGGTGGAAGCAAGGGTTGATATAATGAGAGAAGTTAGGAAGTTACTGCTGTAATTCAGGCAAGGGATGATGGTGGCCATAGTGAAAGTGAGCACAAGAAGTCAGATTTTGAATATATTTTAAAGGTGGGGCCAATAGGATTCTCTTCTGGACTGGATGAGTTCTGTGAAAGAAAGGGAGGAGTCAAGAGAACTCCAATATTTTTTCTCCTGAGTTATTGGAAGGATTCAGTTGCATCAACTGAATAAGTAAGGCAGTCTGACAAACAGACTTGAGGTTGGGGAAGGATCAGGAGTTTGATCTTGGACACATGAAGTTTGAGATGTTTTTTGTTAACCAACAGGAATGTTGAGCATGTAGTTAGAAATACAAGTCTGGACAGGTCTCAATAGGAGGTATTATGTTAGGGAGTGTTGAGCAGAGAGATGATATTAAAAGTCATGGGCTGAATGGAACTCTGCATCAACGTGTTCTAGTAATCTCCCATCACACCACCATCTTGCAAATAAAAACTATACATTCTAGAAAAAAATACCAAAAATCAACTGGCTGACCCTTGAGCCATGCATATGTGGGAAAGACTTTAGGTATTCAGCTAAGCAAAGAAGTGAACTGACGTTTGAACTACCTACCACTGGAGAGGCAGAATTTGCTGTTTAAGTCCAAGTTAACTTTCTGCTAAAACAAATTCCAATTTTTGAAGGAATAAAATATAGAATATAGAATCTCTACAACATAACATTTACATGTTCTAGATACAATCTAAAATTATTCAACATATGAAGATTCAGGAAAAGGTTACCATTCTCAAGAGAAATAACAATCAATGGAGGCCAACCCAGGGATAATCCAGATGTTGGAAATTAGCAGACAAGGATTTTAAAGCAGCTATTTTAACTGTGGAACCCTGGTGGTATAGTTGTTAAGACCTCTAGCTACTAACCAAAAGGTTGGCAGTTTGAATCTACCAGCTGCTCCTTGGAAACCCTATGGGGCAGTTCTACTCTGTCCTATAGAATCGCTATGAGTTAAAAATGACTTGATGGCAATGGGTTTTTGGCTTATTTTAACTGTGCTTAATGAGGTAAAGTAAATACAATTATAATGAAAAGATAGGAAATCTCAGTGGAAGCACAGAAAATATAAAAAGAATCAAATAAAAATTTTAAACTAAAAGAAACATAGTATCTAAAATAAAATATTCACTGGATATGATTAATAGTAGAATGGAGATGACAAAAGAGAGTCAGTGAACTCAAAGCACGATCAATCAAAACTATCTAATCTGACAAACTAAAAGAAAAAAGATTCAAAAATTTGAACAGATCTTTAAGTATTTGTGGACAATCTCAAAAGGCCTGTCAAACCTGTAATTGCAGTCTAGAGAAAAGGAGAGAGAATGGACCATAAAATCATTTGAAACAACAATGGCTGGAAATTTATGTATAAATTTACAGATCCAAGAAGCTAGGAATAGCCAGAGCAATGTAAATATAAATCAAACTATGCCTGGTCACATCATAGTCAAACTGCTAAAAACAAAGATAAAGAGTAAATCTTGAAAGCAGCAAGAGAGAAATGATTCATTACATTTAGGGGAACAATGATTCAAATAATCACTGACTTCTAATCAGAAACTACAGAGGACAGAAGATTGTGGAACAATGTCTTTAAAGTGTTAACATACTGGTTGCTGTTGAGTGGATTTCAACTCATAATGACCCCATGTGTGTCAGAGGAGAAGTATACTCTGTAGGGTTTTCAATGGCTGATTTTTCAGAAGTAGATCTCCAGGCCTTTTTCCAAGGCTCCTCTGGGTAGACTTGAACCTTCAACCTTTGGTTAGCAGCTTGTACCAGCCAGGCTCTCCAAAGTGTTAACATAAAGCCATGACATTAGATAAGATCACCAAGGGAATGAGTATAGATAGAGAAGAACTGAGGAACCAGCAAAGAAAGCTGACATGGAGTGACCAGAGAGACAGAAGGAAAACCAACAATGTGAGGTGTCCTGGAAAACATAACAGATTTGATCAGCTGTTTCAAATGCTGCTGACAAGTAAGATTGGCAGAGAACTGGCCATTGGATTGAGCAACACGGGAGCCAGTGATGATCTTGACAGGATCGAGTTTTTTTTTTTTAAATTTATTTTATTGTATTTTGTTGTTGTTGTTAAGAATATACATAGCAGAATATACACCAATTCAACATTTCTATATGTATAATTCAGTGACATTAATTACTTTCTTCAAGTTGTGCAGCCATTCTCACCTCTCTTTTTCCAAATTGTTCCTCCCCAATTAACATAAACTCACTGCCCCCTAAGTTTCCTATCTAAACTTTTGAGTTGCTGTTGTTAATTTGATCCCATATAGATAGTTCTTAAAAGAGTACAGTGCTCAAGACAGATATTCTTTACTGGTTAAACTACACTATTGTTTAGTTTTAAGATTTCAGAGGATATTTTTGGTTTGAGGTTTAAAGATTATCTCAGGGCAATAGTTTCAGTGGCTCATTCAGCCTCCATGGTTGCAGAAAATCTGGATTTCTTGATAATTTGAAATTATGTTCTACATTTTTTTTTTCCTTTTGAACTGGACTCTTCTATAGAATCTTCAATCAAAATTTTCAGTAATGATAGCTGGGCACCATCTAGTTCTTCTGGTCTCATAGCAAAGGAGGCAGTTGTTCATGAAGGCAGTTAGTCACACATTCCATATTTTCCTACAATTTCTGACTCTCCTTCCTCTGTTGCTACAGGTGAATAGAGACCAATTGTGTTCCTTGGATGGTGTCTTAATCATCTAGTGCTGCTATAACAGAAATACCACAAGTGGATGGCTTTAACAAAGAGAAGTTTATTCTCTCACACTCCAGTAGGCTACAAGTCCAAATTCAGGGCGTCGGCTCCAGGGGAAGGCTTTCTCCATCATCTCAGGGGGAAGGTCCATGCCATCAATCTTCCTTTGGTCTGGGAGCTTCTCTGATCAGGAACCTCAGATCCAAAGGATGTACTCTGCTCCTGGCACTGTTTTCGTGGTGTATGAGTTTTGCATGTGTCTCTGCTCGCTTCTCTCTTTTGTATCTCAAAAGAGATTGTATTAAGTTACTATCTAATCTTGTGTACCTCATCAGTATACTTCTGCTCGTCCATCTTATTAGATCATAGTGATTGAATTTACAACACATAACAAAATCACATCAGATTACAAAAGGGTACACAATTATACAATACTGGGAATCATGACACAGCCAAGTTGACAGATATTTTGGGGGAATTCAATCCATGACAGATGGCCACTTGCAAGCTTTTAAAGCCCCAAGTACTGTGCAACAAACTAGGAGGTAGAACAGAAGCACTAAACACAATTATTAGGCCAATTAACTGGGATGTCCCATGAAACCATGACCCTAAACCCTCAAATCAAGAAACCAAATCCCATGAGGTGTTTGATTGTACATGAGTAGCCTCAGCAGTTGCTCTTTTTTTTTTTTTTGTAAATATATCTATTACACAACTTTTGCCAATTCAGCTTTTTACAGGTGTACAACTTATTGACAGCAATTACATTAATCAGCTCTGCAACCCTACCCTTCTGATAGAGTGGTTGGCTTAAAGATTGATTAGAGAAGATTTAGGAGAGAAGAAGAGGAAAATAATTGGAAACAATAAGTAAGAGCGACTCTTTCAAAGAATTTTGCTGCGTAGAAAGGAAAGAAATGAAGAGAACGGTGAGGTCATGGGAAGGTTTTGTTTTGTTTTATCAACGTTATAATTAGCACGATCCACAAAAGACAAAAAATAAGTGACAATATAAGGAGAGAATTATCCAGGGTTATCAGGTATGTGGAAGAAAAAACAAAGCAAAATATCCAGGAAGAAGAAATTTATAAACATATACATGTGACTTGAATTCTTGCATCTCTGCATCTTTGCTAGACTTTGCTATTTACAGTTTACAGTTTGGTCATTTGACAACACAAAGATTTGAAAAATATACACACTAAAATTTATGTAAAATTCTATGACATTATAGAGAATTAATTTTTATTTCTTCTTTTGTATTTTTAATTCATAGTCATTCCCTCAAATTATGAACTGGATATAACTCAAAAATTGATTTTTAAGTTATTTGAAAACTCAGAATGCTTTTTTCTAATATTATTGACGTTATATGAGGTAGTTTACCCTGGCCAGTCCATAAAATGCTGTAAGTTGCTGAATTGTATTATTAATTACTCTGGGAAGTTTCAGCCTTTCCAATTTTTATTTCTGTGGGAAAACTTATTCTAATTTCCAAGCCAAGATTCTGGAACACATCTCCCATTATGAAGTGGGCCTGAAGGTGGGAGTGGAAACGCAGGCTCCCTTCTCATGCTTCCCACCCTCATCTTCTAGAAGTGTGGGTAAGACATGAAGGCTCTCATGGCACCAAGGATTGAAGCTGTAGGGTAATGGAGATCCTGGAAATTTCCTCATCAGTGAAAATTAAATGAAGAACCAGCAGTAGCTACAGCTATAGAGATGAGAAGGAAGTTTCAGCAGCCGGAGTGTGGTGGTGAGTTCTTGGCTACATGACTACTTATATATAAGGGCGTGTTAAAGTCTTTCTGTGCAGTACTAGGCTATGTGTGTTGTGTGTGTGTGCTAATATTTCTTTATATGCAAAAGTCTTGTTGACCTGCAAACCCAAAGTGGAAACAATTATAATAATGACCCTGAAGAACAAGAAGAACTGGACAAAAACATTACCTCATAAGATCTAAATAAAACGATTCCCCATTTAAGGAAACAACCGTAAATTCTCACCCTCAATTAACTAACTTCTGTCTGGTCTCTGCTGTAATGATTAAGAGATAAATGACCATTCAAAGCCAAACAAAACAAAATAACGACAACTAAAAACACAGATTTTGCAAACATATATTTTAAATTATGTATAATGACACCCATTTCCTATATATTTTGTATCTATAAGATTGTGCTGTGACATTGAGTAACTGTAATGAGAAAGCACAGAGCAGGGAAAAAAAAATCATCAATAGTTAAATTATTTTCAGTGTGGATTTAGTACTATGTGTAAATTTTTGAACACTGACAAATGGTATAATTCTTGGGTAAAAAAGAATGTTAACTAGAACTGCTCCCAATTACGGGGGTACAAACTTAGGGTTGTTTTCTTAAATGAAGATATTTTAAAGCAATTTCTTTTCTTCTTGTTTTTCGGGGTCATTATTACAACTGTTGCCACTCATCATTTTCTATCTATCTTGCAATATGAAACTGATATTTTTAAATACACATTGGACTTTAAGAATTGGCAGTACATTAACCTATTTATAAGGATATTGAAATGGCTTTAAACTTGCTGGGTGAAATATATTTTATCTTCAGTGCAGTAAGAAAGCACTTGGGTTCCAAAGGTTTAGAGTCATTGTAATTACTGCTCATTGAGAGTAAGAATTACAGCTAAGTAATTTTCTTTTCTTGTATCAAAAGAAATGGGTACACAGATGTATACACTGAATACTTACAGAGCCTTAATTGCCTGCCATGGGTAGTATTTAGAAGCAGGATTAAATGGATTAAGATGCATTGACAGAAAGGAAACCTTTAAGTAAGAGGGAATGCACTTGCTAACACTATTTCTGAGATTGAATTTAAGACTTACAGCATTCCCCCGCTTAAGGAAAAAAAAAAAAGTTGCATGTGGTTTATGAACACGTTGCTAGAACTAAATTGTTCACAAATGTTATGCTGATCCATTGGCATTGTTCCTCAAATAATAGTTGCTATTTCAAATTTCCTCATTTTTCAAGAACTGCACAGACATTCCCAAGTACCAAGATCTCTTCTCTATAATCTTACTTTTCTAAGGTATCGATGGTGCTGTGATCCAGAGCTATTTGTTCAATTGTGACCTGTGGGGCTTTTTTAACCTCTTCTAAACTTAAGTGCCAATCCTCAGGCTGGAGATAATTATGCCTTGGTGATTTCTTTGCGCTTTGAAGGCTAATGGATAGCCTCAGGTATTTAAATAACTGCTTGAACTTTCTTAATTGCTACAAACTGTCTGTAATAATTGCACTTAGTCTAGGATGCCACCTGAGCAGCTTTATCTTAGGCTTGTGTACTTATTTGACTGTGTTCAGTGGCACAGGATACTTACATGAGCCTTTGTCTTCTTGAATCGTAAACGATATAATCATTCTAAGTCCTATGTTCGCATGTTAGGTCAGTAACAAATAATTTATATTGAATTTTGTTAGTCTTTTGTAAAACATACTAAAATTTATGCATCCAAATGATTTTCCCTATATTTTTCACATGTGAATTTGTATCAGCCCATATTTACTTTTCGATTAAAACTAATGTATCCATGCAAAAGTTATGAAAGCTATACCAATGATCTAATATGCAGTTCTAATAATTATTTGAAGAATTTTTTTTTCCATTTTCATTGCAGGATTTTTATTGCCTTTATATATTAACGTATTTGGAGGAATAGTTGGCTTAGATTATTTCCTTTTAAAATATCAGATTATAAAATATATATTAACTATTGACCCAAATCATGATTAATATAATATAAATTATTATAAGGGAAGTCATGGGATGAACAGGAAAATGACTTTTGGAATTTCTCATTCAGAATTAACTTGAGCATCCTGGGTTTGAATTCTTGCTCTGTATCTTGCCTGCACTGTGGCAAGTTGTGAAACGTGTTTGAGCAGCGGTCTACTCATCTGTAATCATGAAGACTAGAATAATTATGCTAAGTATTCAGCACCTCCTGATATTTCACGAGTGTGCAATAAATGTTATCTCATTAACAACTCATTATGATTATTCTTAGAGAAGAAATATCTTATTGATTTTGAATTTCACTTGGCTTTTAAGCAGACATTATTTTTCCTGAACCAGATTTGGCTTTAAACGCCCTTGGATTATTTTCAAACCTTTCAAAACATGCCCCAGAGTGTTAAGATCTGATACCACTAAGACTCTAAGAGAATTTGAGAGAATCTAAAAGAAATTCATTTTGCTAAAGTGTAACTACATGAGGAGGGCACCATTTATTGCGATGTATGTATTTTGATATGTTTGAAAAAAATGGAGATTGTTTTATAATTGCTCACATATTATTGTATTTTCTCTCTTTATAAATAGAGGATTATATAAAACTGTGTAAGTAACTCCCCTTAAACCCATTGTTGTCGAGTCAAATCCGACTTTTACTCACACTATAGGACAGAGTAGAACTGCCCCCTAGGGTTTCCATGGAGAAGCTGGTGGATTCAAACTGCCAACCTTTTGGTTAGCAGCCAAGCTCTTAACCACTACACCACCAATGTAAGTAATTCCAAAAATAAACCAAACCCGTTACTGTGGAGTCAGTTCTAACTCATAGCAACCCTAGACAGTAGAGTAGAACTGCCCCATAGAGTTTCCAAGGAGCACCTGGTGGGTTCAAACTGCCGACCCTTTGGTTAGCACCCGTAGCTCTTAACCACTACTCTACCAGGGTTTCCATGTAAGTAACTAGGCATTATTAATTCTGAATTAGAAAACTTTGCTAGTCTAGGTTGTCTGAATTAGAAAACTTTGCTAGTCTAGGTTGCTTGCCTACATACTAGTATAAATGTGTTATTTTGGTGACAGTTTTTGTTATAGTTTTTATTTTAAAGAAAGTATGTGTGTGTATATTTATTTATTTTTAGTATAAGCAGTTACTATGCCATAATAGGAGTCCCTGGGTGATGCAAACAGTTAATGGGCTTGGCCGCCAGCTGAAAGATTAGAAGTTTGAGTCTCTCCAGAGGTACCTCAGAAGAAAGGCCTAATGATCCGCTTCTGAAAAACCAGTCCTTGAAAATTCTATGGTGCACAGTTCTACCCTGATGCACATGAAACAATGCCATAGTAAACAATCTTCACAGCAAATCTTTACTATGGTATTGTATAGGTATGTGATGTTAGGTTTCTGGAGGGCCACTAAGAAATGCCTTAGACCTGAGAATCATATATATACTCAGAACAAGAATATTAAATAAGAAGCAGAGTCATTTGCACATGTCCTTGTCATTTTTAAAACAAAAGGAATAAGATCCATGGTTAAAAAATAAAACTGTACAGAATGACTTGCTACATCCATTAGTTTCTAGAAACAGGTTGACAATTTTGGTGTGTATCACCCCATTTCCAGGAACTAAGGGATATAGCATAATCAGTTTTGTAGAATATTCTTTTTTAGTGGCAACTACGGTCAACTGCATGTGGTTCTGACCTCTTGGAATTTGGCTCGTGTTACTGAGAAAATGAATTTTAAATTTTATTTAGTATTGATTAATTTAAATTTACAGTTAAATAGCCACATGTGGCTTGGGATTACCATACCGGATGCATCTAGAGCATGATTCTGGAATCGTGAGGAATTTTCATATGTGGTTACTTTTATGCCCTGGTTTGTTGTTTTTGTGTCCTGGCTTGTTGCCTGAGTGACTTGGAGTGTCACATCCCTGCACCAATAATACTGACATGCCGAGAGAGCTTAACTAGAGATGATTTACAAAGCAACAGAATGGTAGAGACGAGACTCAGATTTTCAAGTGCTATATCCCAGTCTCAGAGTCCCCAACATAACTTAATTTCTGACTTCCTTTTGGTAAGCTACAAACTTGGTAGATGGTGATAATGATATTCAACAACTATAATAATTAAAATCTATATCCCTTTCTGCAATGTGGTGAAAAAAATGGGAAAATGGAGAATAAAAGAGAACTCTTACACCTAGTCTCTACCCCTGGTCTCTCCAGTGTGTTTGTTGATAGAAACAACCATATTCTTAATAAGCATTATCACTGGGCTTGGCTACAAATCATTAGTTGGGCTCACTATGTGAAAGTCATTGATTTGTGTAACAGAATCCCATCTGATAATGAATGACATTGATAGATAAATTCAATAGGACCATTTTTCAGGATTATGTGTAAAGAAATACCTTATTTTAATGGCAGTGAAGTCACATTACAATGAATTACACAGAGTCAGTGATTTGGGGATCACAGGGCCATTGCACATAAATTACTAAACAAATACCATCCATTGCACATAAATTACTAAACAAATACCATCCAGAGACTGAGGCAAGAATCTTTTTGTCTTTCGTTCACTTCATCCAAATTTTATTTCCCTAGAACAAAAATCAAACAGCTAGTATATATGGAGCAAATAAATACAATATGCCTTTCCGAGTTACCGTAACTATGACAGAACACAGAGGAAATTGCCACATAACTACTTCCATTTTCCCAGCCTAGATTTCACCATGAAATTTCACTACTCGGCAGCAATTGAAAATGCATATTAATTGCACACTCCAATCCATGTCTGAAATAAAAGGAAAATGTTAGGAATATACTAATTCTGGTTTCCTTTTGAATATCATATTTTAATTTCTTTTATGTTTAATCTTTCCAGCAGTGCTTAAGGATTTGGAAGATGTTGATTAAAGCATTTCCTCTGATTAATTATATTTTGGCTTTCAACTGTTTTATTTTATTTTAAAATCAAGTGCAAACACATTGTCTGGATTATACAAGCATCTGCTTTTCCCGTTCTCTGCAAATATTTATATGAATCTTACTGCCACCTTACTCCCTCCAAGTTCTCACTGCTCAGCTAATCCTGATTGCATCTCCTCATTAAGCCATCGTCAGGATAAGGAAACATAAATAAAACAGACTAACAGCCTACATTTCAGGGATATTTGTGTACATGGCTTGCCATATAACTAATGTTATTAAATTCTCAGAATTCATTCTGAAATCATAGGGTTTCTTCCCCTCTGCCTTTTTAAATTAAACATCTGATTATTATTAACAGAAAAACTATTTTCGATATAAATGCTAGGCCCTTATCAAGAAGATATACTAATTTGTATGCAAGGTCTATGAAATTAATATGACTGAAAATTTAGAATTGAGTAGGAGTTTTAAGGATGAGGCATGGGTGTTGAATGCCTCCTATATATTTTTTCCTCTTAATATCCTTAAAATTTGTTTCCTTCTTTACTTTTTTCTCTGTGGGCTAAGAAAATACATAAAGATAATACCTCTCCATGGGGATGGAAGTCTAGTAGTTTCTATAAAGATCTTCCTTCACCTGGGTTTCCTTAACTAATTATGGCTTTCATGTAAGGACAGTACTTTAATCTGGGGTCGGAGCTTTATTCCATGCTTTGATACAGAGTGAGAGACATCTATTTGACTTCATTTTACAAATTGTCCTTTGACCATGTAGTTTAATAGACAGAATGATTTTTTTTCGACAGTAAATTTCTAAGGCTGAGAATTTCTGTTCTTGCAGCTTTATGTAATTATATTCAAAGGGGCTTGAATTAAAATGGAACAGATGCGTCCATCTTTAATTAGGCTGTAACCAACTCTGCTACTCTAAGGCTTTATTAAGTGAAACTCTTGTCTTTATGTAATAATGGGTCAGACAGTTTCAAAATGATATCAATGAGCACAGTGTATTGCCTATTCCACTTAGACTTCAAAAAGACTGTTGAAGCTCATAGGATGTGCAGTTAGAAGAAAAAAATGGAAAATAAACATGTTTGGTTTGTATTCCAAGTTAAGTAAAAACAATGTTTAGAAACATAATGAATCTTCATGTCGCCTAAATAAGACAAAAAGAAGTAACATTTGACTTTGCAGTTTTATATAAGGAGTACTGGGAATATTCAACTCTCTGTACTGGAAAATATAATTTTAGGATTTTCGTAAAACCCCACTGTGTTCTTTTGTGTAGATACTCTCAGTGATACTTGAATGGCCAGGAAAGGCCTTTTTTTTGCACCCCCTTCTAAATCAGTACAACAAAGTCCTTTTTAACACTAACTGGCAGCTATTTTAAAAAAAAAAAATTGCTGTCGAGTCCGTTCCGACTCATAGTGACCCGATAGGACAGAGCAGAACTGCCCTATAGGGTTTCCAAGGAGCAGCTGGTGGATTTGAACTGTCGACATTTTAGTTAGAAGCTGAGCTCTTAACCACCACACCACCAAGGCTCCATAGAGAAGCAAAAATAGTAAGAAGAGTATGGCTAAGCATGAAGCCTGTGACATACGCCCCATTCCAGTGTTTCCATTTTTTCCAGTAGTGCCACAATTCTTTTGTGCTTCTGGACACCTTCAACTTTTTATGCTTTTTCACTCCTGTAACCCAATCTGTCCCCCCCAAAATTTTTCTTCCTCCATTTTTTCTTGGCACATTCTGTTTGCTCCATTATCATCACTGCCCTAATCCAGGCCCCATTACCTCACGTCCAGATTATTGCAATAGCCTTTTTAATGGATTTTCTTGACCCATTCTCTCCTCTTTCCATTTCTTTCTGCATTCATTGCCAATCTAATCTACAAATAATAGTTTTGCTATGACACTCCCCTTTTTAAAATACTGTGATAGATTGAAATTATCTATTGTTAGAAGCCATGCTTTTTGGTCTGCTATTCAGGATCATTCATAATCTCTAGGCTCCTTTTTTTCACTACTTCTCAATAAAGAGGGTGATATGATCTTCCTTCTATAAAGAGCTTTCATTTCCAGTAACTAAGCACAGCTTCCTCCAGGCAGGGTTGTTCACTGACTCTCAGCATGCCTTTATCCTCACCTCCATGCTCTTTCTTCCCTCTGGTAGCTGCTCTGTTCTCTCTAAAACCTTCCCTTTTCTTGAAAGGCCAGATTTTCCATAAAGCTTTTTTTTTTTTCTTTTCACTTTTTCCATTCTCTGAGCTATCAATTCAGTTTTAGTTCATACTCTAATTGTCTCCCAAACGGGTTTTGACTCCTAATATAGATATTAATCTCCTTCTGACACAAAGTTTTATCCATATATACCTATAAGTATAAATTGATTGATTGACACGCCTTGTTGACAGAATCATTGCTAGGATTATCTTCTTGTTCATTAGGACGGGCAGTGGGGCAGAAAGATGAAATAGGCAAAAGAGAAATTTTGTGAAAGAATATTTTATTTTATTGTCATGTCCATAAAATTGTTGGGCGTAAGGGAAAAATGCATTAAATTTGAAGATGGGGGGGGGGGAAGGAAACTTCACAGAGCTGCAGCAAATACCAGATGTTGAAAGAGAATCTTACCAGACTAGCCTTCTTTAGCTTTCATCCCTAAGAGACTAATTACAACAAAAAGTCAAAATAAACATTAAGAAAACATAGAGGATACTAAGTGAGAATGTGGAGCTATAGATTTCAAAACAGAAGACACTCCCTGGGAGCCGTCGTCGATTTGTTTCTTCACTGTCCAGGGCTGCTGCTCTGGATGCTTAGACTCACACAAGGATCTACTGGTCTCTGTCCTTTGCTTTCCCCTTTCGCCCTAAGAGACGTACACACTCACATTTTCAGGATACATGGAGTAGACACAGTTTTATTTTCTGGGTCAGTCAAAGCAGCAGGGTAGGCGGTGTAGTTTGATACTCCCTCCTGCTCAAAAAACTAATCCTCAACACAGAACTCTAGATTCTCATCTAAGAACTAAGAACACCTTTAACTCTGATGAGTTAGAAATAAGACAAAGACTGCAACTGAGTTATTTATTTAATATTAGAAAACGAAGAAATGTTAGTTGATCATTGGGTTTGCTTGGTTGGCTAAGTGTATTTTTATGACTTCAACATATACAATGATATAGAATTTGTTTCCTTATCCTTTAATCACCAGTTCAAGGAATATAAACCTCATTCCTATCAACAAGTGTACAGAAGAGATGAAAATTAAAAGTAACACATCAGAGTGGGATGCTACAAAGGAATAATATCTTTTTAGACAAATACACCCGTTATTGTAGAACTGTAGATCAAATAATGACATGCAAAGTGGAAGTAGCTTTAAAACATATGCTGATATTTTGTCTTTTATTTTTATAATTTCAAAATTATTACAATGTTTATTGTAGAAAATTTGGATGGAGAGAAAACCACAAAACAAAAAGTTACACTTAATAGCATCCTACCACCTATTGATAAGTGCAATTAATATGTTAGTGAACAACCTACCAGAAAGTTGCTTTGTAAGATAGACATTTTTCCATTATAAAAATGACATCACATTATACACTGTTTAATAAAAAAATCATTTAAGAATGTATACTGTCTTCCCATGTCAAATAATATTATAGTATACTACACCTTTTATACACAAATATAAAGCAATGCTAAAAGTAAGACCATTCCCTATTTTCCCTATTGGAAGGCCAAATTAGTGAGTAACACTGGTTAGGGCTAGACACATTTTAAATCACCCATTTTAACTGTTATGGATTGAATTGTGTCCCCCCAAAATGTGTCCACTTGGCTAGGCAATGATTCCCAGTACTGTGTGGATGTCCACCATTTTGTGATGATGTGATTATCCTACATGTTGTAAATCCTACCTCTATGTTGTTAATGGGGCAGGATTAGAGGCAGTTATGTTAATCAGGCAGGGCTCAATCTACAGGGTTAGACTGTGTCTTGAGTCAATCTCTTTTGAGACATAAAAGAGAGAAGCCAGCAGAGAGGAGAGGGACCTCATACCACAAAGAAAGAAGCGCTGGGAGCAGAGCGTATCCTTTGGACCCGGGATCCCTGCACTGAGAAACTCCTAGACCAGGGGAAGACTGATGACAAGGACCTTCTCCCAGAGCCAACAGAAAGAGAATACCTTTCCCTGGAGCTGGCACCCTGAATTTGGACTTCTAGCCTCCTAAATTGTGAGAGAATAAATTTGTTTGTTAACACCATCCACTTGTGGTATTTCTGTTATAGCAGCACTAGATAACTAAGACATTAACAAATATTAAATTTAGTTTAAAATGCAGCTTTTTTTTTTTCAGTCCCACCGTCCATGGAAAGTGGTTAATTTCATCAACGCAGACATTCTTTTGAGTCACCAGTTTTTCAGAGTCCATCAACTATACTTCCATTTAAGTTATTTGAAATACTGCAACTTTTGTATCCATTTATGATGCTGTTACTGGAAATTTTATTCTAAGCTGTAAGTATTCATTTACATAACATTAAGACATTTAGTATTTTTGTTAATCTCTACATTATAGCCATTTGTCTTACTGCTTTTAGAAGTGATCTTATTTACAATATCCAGCACTTGGAATTGTGTGGTCAGAATCCAGGAATAGTTATTAAATATATGTTAAGTTTCTATAATTCCATTCTCAAGGTTTCAATCATATTAATTCTCTCTGCAAATATATATGTATATACACACATACATACATATACAAACACATACCTAAAACTAACATTGATGAAGACCATTTTAAGTTAATGTGTTCACTCAATTCCTGCAAAGTTATTCAGAACAAAGCAATTGAAAACACACTCTTTGAAAAGATTGTTTTAAACTAACTCATTCTTTTCAGAGCGATCATTGTGGGGAAAAGAAATTTACCTTATATTTGAAAAGATAAATTATAGCAAAGAGGAGAGCAGGGTCACATAAAGCATGCATTTGAGCATGAATTGGAGGGCTTTTGCTGCTGCTATTGTTGTTTAACACTTAATAAAAGCTTTTTATATGCCACAATTAGATAATTAGAAAAACTTTTATAAAGAATATTGGATGTGAAGGAGAGTTTAGAGATAATCGTTTTATATTGAAAATGAAGAAATATTGGGACTGAGAGTGTAAATGACCCTCTCAAGTTTCACAGACATTTAGAGGGTGACTTAAAGTTAAGTAGGTCTCCTCGTAGCCACCTTATTCTTTACTCAACACCATGCAGACTTTTGTATAGAATTAAGTTGTCATATATATTTGATCCAGAAAGTTAGAGATGCACCCAAAGAACTGATTCTAATAAATTCTACCAACCTAATAAACTCTACCTCAGGACAATTTTCCATAAACTTTCTTTAAGAAATTCTACACTATTTGTTGTCTAGGCTAATGAAAATAAACTCCTCTCTCCCGTCTCTTGAAAACTACTGTCCTTTGTCAGCTGAATGGGCACTGCTTCCTCTTTCATACTTTCTTATTTTGGAAAAATTACTGAGATGAGCTGAGCTTAAACTTTCTTTCCTAGCTTTTCAGTCTCTTGTTTCTCTGGATTTTGAAAAGGTATTCATTCCTTTATGCATTCAACCAACTTGCACTTATTGAGTCAACTGCTACTTGGCACTGAAACACTTTGCTAGGCACGAGGGAAACAGCTACAAAAAAAAAAAAAAAAGAAAATTTGCGCTAGTCATTAGGGCTATTCACATATATACTGGTGCTTCTCTTTCTAGGTCTAGGGTATGATTGGGTTGCATTTCTCTGCCTCCTTGCAGTTACGTATGACTTTAACTGCTAGTCACACGTTTAATTGCCTGTGCTTGAGTCTACAGGGCTCTTTTTGCCCTGCCATGAAAGCATGTGTCAAGATGGAGCCTCTGACAGCCTTGGTCCCTAAGTGACCACAATAAACAGAGCTGTTCTCCTGGCCTGTGTTGAATATGTAGGATGAGGGTGGTAAACTACTGAGTTGTTACCACAGCTTATCTTCACCTATGCTGACTAATGCAAGGTCCTTGCTTTCAAGAACCTCTTAATTTAGTGGAATGGAGATAGTAAGAGAGTTTTAAAAATACACTTAAATCATATCTATTATAAAATATGTATATATATGATGGAAGGACTAAGGAAAAAAATTACTAAATAAGAGATCATCAGGTGCAGAAATAGGATAACCTATCTTTTAGTTATATCTAACGTATTAAACTCTCTAAGCCTCACTTTCTGTGTTATTTAATATAGATAATAGTAGTCTCTACTATAGAGTCGCTATGAGTCAGAATCAACTTGACAGCAATGGATTTGTTTGTTCGTTTTTTTTTTTTGGTTTTCCACCTCATAGAGTGGTTGTAATAATTAGATAAGTTGCATAGTAAGCACTTAATAAGAGATATCTGTTGTAACTATTATTTTCTAAATATGCTAGTGGTATGAAATTAGAAATGCTTGTCTGGCAAAGCTTCATATAAGAAGTGCTGCTGAACACAGTTCTGAAAGTTAAGGAGTTGTGCAGTTGTGAACTGGGAAAAAAAGACATTTTAGGCAGAGGCATGAGCAAATATGTTAGGTGAAGAATCGTTATGCATAGAGTATAAGTTAGTAGTTCAAAGTGAATCTGGGAAAGTAGGCAAGAACTAGAGAGAAAAAGGATCTACCTACCGTGACTAGGAAGTAGCAGTTACCCAGAGTTTAGTGGGGAAGCAGTAAAGACTTCAAGATCCAACAAACATTTTAGAAAGATCATTAAAGCAGAAGAGTGGGAGAAGGATTAGAAGGAAACATGAGATTGGAAATAGATCTATAATGACGTGACTGAAATCTTCCAGGGGAGAAACACAGGAGTATAATGCATTGATTGCATCATAATTCATAAATCATAATTGAAATCATGGATGTATGTGACTTCACAAAGAGGGGTCTATGATGTCAGAGCTGGGAATGGAAACCTAGGTATCAGTAACATTCAAAGGGCTATATGAAGCAAAGTGTTCTTGAGGAGGTTAAGAAGGACAGGGAGGAGAAGAAACACAGGAAGCAGGAGCCTTGGCTGTCATGGATGCCAAGGTAGGGGAGAACGTGAACAGGGGATGATCGACTCTGTGAAACATGGCAGAAATGCAAAGTAAGCTAATGTCTTCAGAGTGTTTATTTCTTTGAGAATTAGGACATAACTGTTCATTTGTGTTGGAGGATTTGGCATATTCATGGAAACTAAAACCAGACTACAAGAAGTAAATGGAGGGTGGGGGAGGGGGTAGAAGTAGAATGAGAGAGTGTAGACTACAATTTGAAGTTGAGCTGTCAAAAATAGAGAAAAAATGGAGACATGGAGTGACAATAGTTTTTATTTTTAAGATGGGAGAGACTTGAACATATACATACTCTGGATAGAAGGAACTGATGGTGTGTGTCTCAGACCCAGGCAACTGGAGTCCCTCCCTCTCTCTGTACTTTAAATGCAACCCTCCTGGCCCTCTAGCCATGTCTGTACCTAAGGCAAAGAATAGTTTCAAGGGACACACCCTTCTGAATGACTTCAGAATTCTGGGCCCAAATATCCCTGTTCACACTTCCAAAGACTGCATAGACTTCATCCCTAAATTTCTCCTCCTGTGGTCGTGGGCTGCTGGGATGTTTCCCCTTAGGCCTGAGGGGTGGACATGGAATAGCTGCTGTGAACAAGAAGAGATGAGTATGGAAATTGCACATAGTCTGAGGATTCTAAATTCAAACTTGACCTACCAGGTCATCATAAAGCTGTAGTTGTCAAGATACGGCAGTAAAGCATATTTTAGTAAGTTGTTCACTTGATTGACTTATTTTTCTTAGCAGCTTTGATGTATAATTGACGTGTAATCTGAATATATCCAAACTGTACAGTTTAATAAGTTTTGACATACCATGAAAAATTTTATAGTGGCAGGTTTTACATTCAGGTTTATGATCCATTTCAAGTTAATTTTTGTATATGGTGAAAGGTATGGACCAAATTTCAAGTACCATTTGTTGAAAAGATGATCCTTTTCCACTCAATTTCTGTTGTGTATTTGTCAAAAGTGGTTGTCTCTCTCTCTCTCTATATATATATGTATGTATATAGGAAACTAATGCTGGGGTCTCTAAACAGTTCCATTGATCTAGGTAGCGATTTCAAAAACAATACCATGACATCTTGGTTACTGTAGCTTTGTAAGTCTTGAAATCAGGTAGTATTAGCTCTCAAAATTTATTCATTTTCAACATTGTTTTGGCTATTTTAGGTCCTTTGCATTTTGATACAAAATTTTAGAAGTGGCTTGTCAGTTTCTACAAGATGCCTATCTGAATTTTGATTGTTATTGTGTTAAATATATGGGGAGAAATGATAATTTTAAAAAATTAGTCTTCTACTCATGAAGAAGTTATATCTCTCCATTTATTTACATCTTTTAATAATTGGGTTAGCAATGTTTTGTAGTTTTCATTGTACAGGTATTCATCTCTTTTCTAAGATTTATCCCTAAGAATTTCATATTATTTGATGCTATTTAAATAGTCAGCAGTTCGAATCCACCAGCTGCTCCTTGGAAACCCTGAGGAAGTTCTGTTCTGTCCTATAGGGTTGCTAGGAGTTGGAATTGACTCCATGGAAATGGGTTTGGTTTCGGTGTTTTAAATGGTATTTTTGAAATTTTAGAAACTTTGGTGGCATAGTGGTTAAATGCTATGGTTGCTAACCAAAAGGTCGGCAGTTCGAATACACCACGCACTCCTTGGAAACTCTATGGGGCAGTTCTACTCTGTCCTATAGGGTCACTATGAGTTGGAATCAACTCGACGGCAGCAGGGTCTTTTTTTTTTTAAATTCTGTATGTTGATCTCCTGTCTTGAAATATTGATAGGCTCACTTATTACTTCTAGTAGTTTTTGGTAGATTCTATCAAACTTTCTGCATAGACAATCATGTCAACTGCAAATAAATATGGTTTTTTTTCCCAATCTGGATTCTTTTTTTCTTTTCTTGCATGATTACACTCGCTAAAACCTCCAGTACAATGCTGAATAGAGGTGGTGAGATTGGACATCCTTGTTCTTGTTTCTGACCTTAGGAGGAAAGCATTCCGCCTTCTGCCATTGTATTAGTTACCGAGTGCTGCTAAAACAGAATTTCCACAAGTGGATGGATTTAACAAACAGAAATTTATTTTCTCACAGTTAAGGAGGCTAGAAGTCCAAATTCAGGGTGTCAGTTCTAGGGGAAGGCTTTCTTTCTCTGTTAGCTTGGGAGGAAGGTCCTTGTCTCTTCTGAGCTTCTGCTCCTGGGCAATCTTCATGTGGCTTGGCATCTGTCTTCTCTGCTCTGCTCACTTGTTTAATCTCTTTTATATCTCAAAAGATACTGACTCAAGATACACCATACTAATCCTGCCTCATTAACATAACAAAGACAACCCATTCCCAAATGGTATTATAACCACAGATACAGAGGTTAGGATTTAAAACACATATTTTGGGGGGTACAATTCAACCCATAACATTCCACCATTTGGCCCCCAAAATTTCATGCCCTTGTGACATGCAAAACACTTTCACCCTATCACATCATCTGAAAAGTCTTAAATCCACTCCAAGTTCAAAATCTTATCTTCTGAATTATTTATATCAGATATAGGCGGGACTTTAGGCGTATTCCATCCTAGGGCAAAATTCCTTTTCATCTGTGAACCTATGAAATCTAGATTACAAGTTATCTGTTTCCAAAGTACAATGGTGAAACAGGCACACGGTAGGCATTTCTATTACAAATGGGAGAAATTGGAAGGAAAGAAGGAATAACAGACATCAAGGAAGTCCAAAACCCAGCAGAACAATTTACATTAGCTCTCAAGGATTGGAAATAATCCTCTGTTCTTTGAGTCCATCTGGGCAATGACCCTTCCCTACAGATCTGAGTGTTGGCCATGATCTCTGGATTTTGGGTGGAGGCTCTTGGCCCTGAATTTCAATTCCACATTCTAGGCCCACTGGGATGGCAACTCTGCCCATTTGGCTTTGGGTGGTCCCATTCTCCTACTCCATCTGAGTGAAAACCCATCACCTCAGTACCGTATGCTCCCTTCTTCTGCCTCTTGGGCATGGCGGCCCTTCTGCCTCTGCTTTGGGCAGTGGCCCCACACCCCTGGCACTTGTGAATGGGAACCTCACACTCTGGAACTGAGTTGTTGAAGATCTGTTTCTTTGAAACCTAGGAGGCTGTGGCCCTATCCTTTGGAATCCAGCAGGCTGTGGTTCCACCCTTTGAAACTGCTTACCTGTGCTCCTTCCAACAGTTCTACTGATTTCTGAGCTGCTCCAGGGATGAGCCTTTTCTTGTCTTGGAGGACAACAGGTATAGCTCCTTTGGCTTGTCTCCTGCCTATAGAATTCCAAGAGGCAGGCAGCTTTTCTTTCTTTTTGTTCTATCCCTTTCCGCCTCAGTCTAAGCTGATGGGTTTTCTGCTGTGGTAGTTAGGTCCATCAGTCGCAGGCTTAATCTCTTTAACTAAAGATTGTGTAGATACGTCCTTGGTGAAAATTCTAGGACATGTGTCCTTGGTTTGTACAACAGAATTTTCCAGATCTTTAAGTTTTGTTTTCATTTTGCAAAGTTCGTTTTTAAGTCCATCTCTTTCCTGTCACATTTTACTTTAAGCAGCAAGGAGAAACCATGTGGTCCCTTTAACATCTTGCTTAGAAATCTCCTCAGCTAAATACCCAAGTTCATCACTTACAAGTTCTACATTCCGCCAAACATTTGAGCATAATTCAAACAAGTTCTTTGCCACTGCATAAAAAGCATTGTCCTTCTTCTGGTTTCCAGTCACATGCTCATCATTTTCTTTTAAAGTCTCACTAGAAGCACATTTAACATCCACATTTCAAACAACATTCTGCTGCTGACACCATATGTATTCTCTAAGATGATAAAGACTTTCTCTATAGCTCTCTTCACTTCCTTCGGAGCCTTCATCAGAATCGCCTTTGATGTCCATAATTCTACCAACAGTCTCTTCAAGGCAATCTAGGCTTTTACTATTAGGAATCTTAAAACTCTTCCAGTCTCTGCCCATTACTCAGTTCTAAAACTGCTTCCACATTTTAGGTATCTGTTAGAGTAGCACCCCGCTCTCCTGGTACCAAAACTATTTTAGTTATCTAGTGCTGTTTTAATAGAAATATCACAGTTGGATGGCTTTAACAAACAGAAATTTATTTTCTCACAGTTTAGGAGGCTAGAAGTCCAAATTCAGGGTGACGGTTCTAGGGGAAGGCTTTCTTTCTCTGTCGGCTCTGGAGAAAGGCCCTTGTCTCTTCTGAGCTTCTGCTTCTGGGCAATCTTCATGTGGCTTGGCATCTCTCTTCCCCCATCTCTGCTCTGCTCACTTGTTTAATCTCTTTTATATCTCAAAAAAGAGATTGACTCAAGATACACCCTACACTAATCTTGCCTCATTAACAACAAAGACAACACGTTCCCAAATGGGATTATAACCACAGGGACAGAGGTTAGGATTGAAAACACATATTTTGGGGGGACGCAATTCAACAGCCACTAAGGATTAAGTTAGCTGTAGGTTTAAAATATTTTATTATTATCCTTTTAACATTTGTAAATTTGTAATCTGATATTGGTAATTTGTGTCTTCTTTTTTCTCTCTTTTTACTGCTTGGTCTGGCTTAGGTCATCAATTGTATTGATTTCTTATGTCAAGTTCATTAGTAATGTTTTTCAAAATATTATATTTTTGCTGATATTCTGTTTACTTGTATCAATTATTCAGAGAAGGTCATTGAAATCTCAGATTATAATCGTAGAATTTTCTATTTCTTCTTGTAATTCTATCAGTTATTGCTTCTTGTATTTTGAAGCTTTGCTATTAAGGGCATAAGCATTTAGGATTGCTATGTACTCACAATGAACTGCCCCCTTTGTTATTATTCATCACCCTGGTAATGTTGTTTGCTCTGAAATCTTAGTCTACCATTAATATAGCCACCTTTAGCTTCTTTCAACTTGTGTTAGCATCGTGTATCTTTTTCCATCCTTTTTCTTTTAATCTGTTAATATTTTTATATATAAAGTGCATTTCTTTTTGGGTCCTGCTTTTTTTTTTTTTTAATCTAATATGAAAATCTCTGCATTTCAAGTCTCTTTTTAAAATTTATTTTCTCTTTGTCCCATCTGTTCTTTAGTTCCTTCTTTTCTTGTCTTTTTCTTTTTTTGTCACCTTTTTAAAACTTTCATGATTTTACCACCTTTACTGGCATTTTTTTAGCTGTAACTGTTTGTTTGTTTGTTTTTAATTTTAGTGGTTGCTTTAAGGTTTATATTATACATCCTTAGCTTTTCATAGTCTACCTCCAAGTGATATTATACTACTTCACATATTGTATATTTACAATAGTGTATTTCCATCTTTCCTCTTGGCCTTTGTGCAATTGTTTTCATACATTTTACTTTTATAAATATTTCAAACCTCAGAATAGATTGTTGTTATTTTTGTTTAAACACTCAGTGATGTTTTAAGGATATTTAAAAAACAGAACAAAATATTAGATATTTATTCATATATGTGCATTTTCTTGTGTTATTCATTTCTTTGTGTAGATTTAGATTTCCTTATAGAATTATCTTCCCGATCTACAGTTGTTAAATCATTTCAATTTTTGTATATATGAAAACAGATTTATTTTGCCTTCATTTTTGAAAAATATTTTCACTGTGTATTTTTTCTAGGTTGACAGTTTTTTTTTTTCTTTCAGTACTTTAAAGGTATTACCCTTTTTTGATTTCTTCCTTGTATAGTTTCCCATAAAAAGTCTGCTGTCATCCCTATCTTTGTGCCTCAGTATATAATGTGACTTTTTTTTCTGGCTGCTTTTAAGATGTTATCTTTACCACTGGTTGAGCAATTTGGTTTGAAGTGTCATGGTGTAATTCTGTTCATGTTCCTTTTGCTTAAGTTTTGTTAATATTCTTGGACTTGTGAATTGATATTCATATTGTCTCAGTCATCTAGTGCTGCTCTAACAGAAAAACCACAAGTGGATGTGTTTAACAAAGAGAAGTTTATTTCTTCACAGTCCAGTAGGCTACAAGTCCAAATTCAGGGTGTCAGCTCCAGGGGAACGCTTTCTTTGTTGGCTCTGCAGGAAGGTTCATGTCATCAGTCTTCCTTTGGTCTGGGAGCTTCTCTGCGCGGGAACCTCAGGTCCAAAGGACGTGCTCTGCTCCCAGCATGGCTTTCTTGGTGGTATGAGGTTCCCAGGTATCTCTGCTCACTTCTCTCTTTAGTATCTTAAAAGAGATTGCATTAAGTCACTAATCCTGTCAACGTCATCAGTATAACCTCATCACAGTGATAGAATTTATAACACATGAGGAGATCATGTATAATCTTATCATAGTGGTAGAGTTTACAACACATAAAGACATCGCATCAGATAACACAATCATACAATACTGGGAATCAAGATCTAGCCAAGTTGCTACCCACATTTTTTGGGGGACACGATTCAATCCATGACACATATCAATTTGTAAATTTTAAACATTATTTCTTGAATTATTTTCTAGTACCCCCTTCTTTGGTGACTCTAATTACACATATAATGGGTTGCTTGAAGTTGTCCACAGCTAATTGATGCTCTCTAATTTTTATTTATTTTTGTTTCATTTTTAGTAGTTTCTATTGTTATGTTCTCAAGTTTACTGATATTTCTTCTGCAATATCTAATCTACCATTAATTCCTTTCAGTGTATCTTTCATCTCAGACATTGTAGTTTTCCTTTCTAGAAATTTGATTTTTTTTAATATCTTTCATGTCTCTACTTAATTTTTAAATGCAATTTAATACAGTTTTTATAACTGTTCTAATGTTCTTCTCTGTAAATTCTAACTCCTGTGTTAGTTTCATTTTATTGATTATTTTCCCCATTATAGGTCTTTTTTTTTCTTCCATTGCATGCTTTTAATAATCTTTGAGTGGATACAATACATTGTAAATTTATCTTTAACTTTTGAGTTTTTGAGTGCTGGATATCTTTTGTATTCTTATAAGTATTCTTGAACTTTGTTCTAGGATATAATTAAGTTAGTCAGAAATATTTTGATTCTTTCTGGTTTTCCTTTTATGACTTGTTAGCTGGGATCAGTTTAATGCTCAGCCTAGGGATAATTTTTCCTCATTACTGAGGAAAAACCTTCCTGATCTTCCATCTAATTACCTGTGAATGATGAGTTTTTTTAGGCTGGCTGGTGGAAAAGGCACTTTTCCTGACTTTGAGTTAGTGCTGGACATTGTTCCCTGTCATCCTTTCCAATGTTTTTTTGTTTGTTTGTTTTTTCCTTCTTGTTTCAGTTAGTTTCCTCATATGCGTGCACTGGTGATTTCTCTGTTAAATACATGGGGAAGGACCTCTGCAAATCTCTAGGATTGTCTTTTTGTGAAACTCTTTCCTCTTTGGTAGTCTGTCCTGCAAACTCTAGCAGTCTTTTTCTCCCTGGACTTTCAGGTCTGTCTCTTTAACTCAGGGAGCCCACTGGGCTCCTCCTGGATTTCCTCTTCTTGCATCATGACCTGAAAAGGCTCTCAAGACAGTAAACTGGAGAAATTTCGGTACTCATCTCATTATTTTTTCCATATGTCAGGGATCACTAACATTTGTTGTCTGGTGCCCAATATCTTGAATGATACTGTATTATATATTTTGTCTGTTTTCAAGCAGATTGTTTCAGATGGGAGAATAAATCTGGTCTCTATTTTTCTATCTTGGGCAGAATGATAAGTTTCTCTTGGCTTGATTTATAACTTTCAAATATTTAAAAATATTGTATGTAAACCTCCATTGTACTCTTGCACTGGACTAATCAAATGTTAGGATGAACCATGAAGAAAGTTAGGAAGGAGTATGAAAATAGAAGGCAAAAAGAAAGACAATTGTATAACAAAATCTCAAAGGAGGTAGGGTTATTTTTTATTTTTTATTTTTTTACGTTTTTACTGAGAAAAGATAGCATAGAAAATCTGAGGAATATTATAAAGGTTTGTAATAATGCCAATACTTAGAGAGATTATTGATTTGAGACCCATAAAAGACTTATTGAACCTAGCAGTTATCACAATTGCTCTTGGAGGTCTTAAATTTATAGTTGTACTAATTCCTAGAGTTATATATTTTTCCATCAGTTTTCAGCAATATTGACGTTAAGCAGGGCACCTAACTGGCTAGGTTTTCATCATATTTAGAAGTCATATAATGATGAAGCACAGGTTTTAGGCTGACTGGAAGAAACTAGATAAAAATAAACAAACATAAAAAATAATCAGTTAAAAAAAAAAAAGCTAACATTTAATTAGCACCTATTATGTTCCAGACAGGTCTTTGGTTGGTATAAATGGTTAACATGATGGGCTGCTAACCAAAAGTTGGTGGTTTGAGTCCACCCAGAGGCACCTCAGAAGAAAAGTCTGACAGCATACTTCTAAAAACCAGCCATGGAAAACTCTATGGAATACAATTCTTCTCTGACATACATGGAGTTACCATGAGTTGAAATTGACTAGACGGCAACTGTTTATTTTGGTTTATGTGCCAGACATTGTCCTAAATGTTCCAAATTATCTCATTTTATCTTCACAACAACTATATTAGATAGGTATGATTATCTGCTAGATTCAACGTCATTCCACTTTCTTCACGTGTGGAAATTGAGGTCTTGCCCAAGTTACACAACTAGGAAGCAACTGATCCAAGATGTGGATCCAAGTAGCCTGATTTAAGAGCTTACACATTTAACCACTAACTCTATTGCCTATGAGGTTAAAATAGAAATGATCTAAAATACACAAGAGTGCTGGAAGGATCAAAGATTGTGGTTAGAAAGCAGAATATTAGTGTTAAAGATGTCAGAGGCAGAGTTTTTTGGGTAATGGTGAAACTACTGTGGTCAGCAGAAGTAGAGTTGAAGTAGATATAATGAGAGCTGCAGTGACTTAAGAACCTTAAAGCAGAATTTTGAATAATTCTTGTTCATGCACATGAAAATCAACCATGTTACTAGCTGAATTTGAGGTGGAGATGAGGACTAACAAAATTTTATTTTTGTACTTTGTATTACTGAATGACTTTCTTTAGGTCTTTAGGTAAATACAGGAAGTTGAAGAATCAGAGACTCTCATCTTATTGACCAAGAAAGATTTCCAGGTACTCATCCTGCCAGGAGACAATCTAATAAATGAATGTACTTGCCCTTCTGGTGTGCAGTACTTGTCAACACTCCTGGAGTAGCCTGGGTATCAGTTAAAGAACATGTATTCCTTCTCAAGAAAATGTCTTGATGCTATTGTTTGGGTTTTAATCTCTATTCACCGATCATTTTGGCCCCATTGGTCAGGTACTTTGCCAGTGCTAGAAAGAAACCCCATTATCTTCTAAGAGTAGGGTCATCTAAAGTGAAGTTTCCTCCTATAATGGGGGACTTCACTAGAATAAGTATATACTGAAAGGCCAAAGTCTATGAAAACCCTGAGTTTCTTGGCTGTTGATATAGTATTTGTCTGGTAACCTCATGGAGTATCAACTCTCCAGTTTCATCTTAATGTATGAAAACATTTTTTTTAGCAGTCTTTATGAATGGGTTTAAATAATACATAAATTATCTGACAGGGATTGAAGGGAAAAGTGATGCCAATTTCAGCCTAAGAAAGCAGACCAACATGGATACTATACCATACCCAATGGGATTATAATGTGAAAATCAGACCGAATGTTACTGCACTTTGTCAGTACTCTCTTTCCTATGATTTTGGTAGTGTGGGTTTCCTGCTCTGGAGCATTTGGTACTTGGTGGAGGATTTTAAACTCTAGCACTTTGAGGTCCCAGAGTTCTGCCAGGTTGTGGATTTACATTTGCAGCCAGTTTTATGATTAAAATGCTTCAGGGCATATGAAAAACAAGGCAGCTTTGGCATTCCAGTTCAGTCAGTTTGTGTAATGGTTAAGCCACAGTTCAATGTGGGTATCATGTTGTCATCATGTTCTGGAGTGAGTTGACTTAAAACCAAATGAGGCAGTGAAGGCATAAAATCAACCTGTAAGACAAATTAGGAAAGAGAAATTTATTTTCATAAAAGGGATTTGAAGTTTTCATGTCAGCAGGTCCTAAAATTTGGTTTGTAAATGAGTTTTGAAGTTGAAAGCAAAATATTTTCTTTCCTTCAGGAACATTTCTGTGTCCCCACCACATTTATATTTTAATGGTGAATGAATACATTCAGAGTATTTTTAATTGGAGTGTTAAAGTGATCACCATTTTCTAGGGTTAAGAAAGAGAAGTAGATAGTGGTTATATTGAAGGAGTGAGAGGCAAAGTAAGGGGTGAACTGTGTAATTGGCGTCAATACAAGAAAAAATGGAATGTCACTTGAAGAGGGGCATAATTAATATTGAGTCAAAGTGCTCCTTTCAGAAACTTAGCTTGTGCCTGAGCCTGCTTCGTTGTTATCATGAGGAAATTCCTAATCATAGGATGGAATAGAAAAAGAAACCAAGGTAAAAAGAGTCAAATAGTTACTAGGGAAACTGAGGCTTCATTTAAGCTCAGGGTTTTGGGAACCATTTTTTTCCGGTTGGAACTTATGCTGAGAATTTGCGTTTCTACTCTAGATGTACTGAGTTAGAATCTACATTTCAACACGATCCTCATGTGATTCTTATGTATAATAAAATTTGAGAATCACTGCTAAACCCTGGTGGCATAGTAGTTAAGAGCTACGGCTGCTAACCAAACTACAAAACCAAACCAAACCCGTTGCCATCTAGTCCATTCCGACTCAGCTCTACTAGTGGTTCTCAAAATTTATCTTTAACCAGCAGTGTTTGCATTGCCTGGGAACTTATTAGAAATGCAAATTCTCAGCAGGAGTTAGAACCAGAACAAACCAGTTGGAAGCCCTGTTCACAAGTCTTGCTCAGAGTAAGTCTTAACCATGGATGGGGACATTAGATATTTAAACCTGAGATACAGAGATGTCATAGGGGCAAGGGCGGGGAGTGGAGAAGGATGCAATGAAGACAGTGTTTGAACCTAGAGGCTCAGAATGAGCTGAGTTTTATTTTCCATGCATTTTTGTCCTGCAGCATTCATAACCAAGATCAACAGAGAGTTCCAAACCTTTTAGAAAAAAAGAACTAAAAGAAGAAGCACAGTTCTAATGAGACTCTACATTTCATACTTAGATTTCCTTGATAACCAGAAATCTCTATGTATAAAACTGGCCTGTAACTTTGTTGCAGATGACGCTTGGAAAACAGATCTCTAAGCTAGAAAAGGTTAATGAAAACATTTCACACTAACAAAATGTACACTGTACTTTCTATCACTCAGGAATAGTTCATCTGATGCTGCTGAACACTGAAGAAATAGTTTTCGCATTATCAAAATTATTTGTTTTGTTGTCTGGGCCTATGAGCTGCTGCTAATTTGCAAAGGCTGGTTGAGTAAACCTCATTTGGATAGCATTTAAAAAAAACTCGAGTCTTTTGACTAATGGTAAGATGATAGTATTTGGTTCTTCTTCCAAGTAAACAGATTGGTTTCTTGGAGTTTGATTGAAAAATGACCTTTAAACCTATTTTTCAAGTGGAAGACACTGTTTTGCTGTGAAAATTCATATACAAATATTTTGTAGAGTAAAAGTCTGCAAGGAATTATGAGGAACAAAAGATTATGAACTGAACAATATGGACTTGAGATGATGTTATTGTCATTTTCTCTTATAAGTTGACTAGTTTTTTAGTATAACTTTGGAGGTTTCTATTTTAATGAAGAACAAGTTTCTTTTTAAAAAATATTTCTGGTCAAATTAAGACCTTTCTATTATTTTTTAGTTAAACATTTATTGAAGGCTGTTATAGATTGATTTGCATCCCTACAAAATATGTGTTGATTCCTATTATCTGTACCTGTGGAAGTAACCCAGTTTGGGAGCAGGGTTTTCTTTATTATGTTAATGAGGTCATATCAGCATAGGGTGTGTCCTAAACATAATCACTTCTGAGTTAAAAAAAAAAAAAAAAAAGAAGCAGATTATACACAGAAACTAAAAAGAAGAAATGTGGGATGATAAATGACATGTGAAGATCACCAAGGAACAGAAAAAGACAGCGACCACAGAAGCTGAAATAGACAAGAATCTTCCCCTAAAACCAACAGCAAGAAACTTCCCCTAGAACTGATGCCCTGAATTTGGACTTCTAGCCTCCTAAACTGTGAGAAAATAACTTTCTCTTTTGAAGGCCATCCACTTGTGGTATTTCTGTTACAGCAGCACTAGATAACAAAAACAAGGGCCTATTAGCTGCTAGATCCTGTTCTAAACATTGAGGATACAATAGTGAACAAGATAGAATGTGTGCCCTCAAGGAGTTTACATTCTTACTGGGAAAGATGACAAAAAAATAAATATGTACATATAAAATATTGTAAATTTTGTTGTATATATATAAAATATTGTACATTCTAATAATAGTATTAACTGGTCTTCCTTGTAGGCATATGGATATTATCCCATCACTGACAGCATTGTACTTCAGGATAGATCTTGAAATGTTCTTTTTGGCAATGAATGTCATGCCATTCCTTCTTCACTTTGTCATTCCCAGCTGTCATGGATTGAATTGTAGCCCCCCAAAAATGTGTGTATCAGTTTGGCTAGGCCATGATTCTAGTGTTGTGTGGTTGTCCTCTATTTTGTGACTGTAATTTTACATTAAAGAGGATTAGGGTAGGATTGTAACACCACCCTTATCCAGGTCACATCCCTGATCCAATGTAAAGGGAGTTTCCCTGGGGTGTGGCCTGCACCATCTTTTATCTCTCAAGAGATAAAAGGAAAAGGAAGCAAGCAGAGAGTTGAGGACCTCTTACCACCAAAAAAGCAGCACAGGGAGCACAGTGCATCCTTTGGACCTGAGGTTCCTGCGCTGAGATGCTCCCAGACCAAGGGAAGATTGATCACACGGACCTTCCTCCAGAGCCGACAGAGAAATTGTTCCCTTGGAGCTGACACCCTGAATTTGGACTTGTAGCCTACTGGACTGTGAGAGAATAAACTTCTCTTTGTTAAAGCCATCCACT
>NW_004443948.1:2538010-2598583 GCF_000243295.1 Trichechus manatus latirostris | reverse complement strand
AGCACTAGATGACTAAGACACCAGCACAGTAAACCATATGATTGTCTGATTCAAAATGGTCAATACCAGTCCATTTCAGCTCACTAATGCCTTGGATAATGATCTTTATTATATTCCATTTCATTTTTGACTACTTCCGATTTTCCTAGATTCATACTTTGTACATTCCATGTTCCAATTATTAATGAATGTATACAACAGTTTCTTCTCATTTTGAGTCATGCCACATCAGCAAATGAAGGTCCCAAAATCTTTACTCCATCCACCTCATTAAGGTCAACTCTACTATGAGAAGTCAGCTCTTCCTCAGTCATATTTTGAGTGCCTTCCAACCTGACGGGCTCATCTTCTGGTGCTATTATCAGACAGTGTTATGCTGCTGTTCATAATATTTTCACTGGCTAATTTTTTCAGAGGTAGACCACCAGCTCCTTCTTCCTAGTCTGTCTTAGCCTGGAAGCTCTGCTGAAACCCGTCCATCATGAATGACCTGTTGGTATTTGAAATACTAGTGGCATAGCTTCCAGTATCACAGCAGCACGCAAGCCACCACAGTACAACAAACTGAAATTTTTACTAACTTCTGTAGTCTGAAATTGATCAAACATGCAATCAAGATGCACTGATAATTACTGGTGATAAGAATGAGAAAGTTGGAAACAAAGACGAAGGATCAGGAGTTGGAAAATATGGCCTTGGTGATAGAAATGACCCTGGAGATCGCAAGATAGAATTTTGAAAGACTAATGACTTATTCGTTACAAATACCTTTTTTTATCAACATAAACCGTGACTATACATGTGAACCTCACTGGGTGGAAAATACAGGAATCAAGTCGACTACAACTGGAAAGAGATGATGAAAAAGCTCAACATCATCAGTCAAAACAAGGCCAAGAGCAACGGCAGAACAGACCATCAATTGTTCATATGCAAGTTCAAGTTTAAACTGAAGAAAATTAAAACAAGTCCATAACAGCCAAAATATGACCTTGAGTATATCCCTCCTGAATTTGGAGACCATCTCAAGAATAGATTTGAAGCACGGAACACTAATGACCAATGACCAGATGAATTGTGGGATGAAATCAAGGACATCACACATAAAGAAAGCAAAAGGTCATTAAAAGACAGGAAAGAAAGAAAAGACCCAAATGGATGTCTGAAAAGACTCTGAAATTTTCTCTTGACCATCAAGTCGCTAAAACAAACACGAAATCTGAAGTAAAAGAGCTGAACAGAAGATTTGAAAGGGCAGCTCGCAAAGACAACATAACGTATTATAATGAAATGTGCAAAGACCTGGAGTTAGAAATCCAAAAGAGAAGAACATGCTCAGCACTTCTCAAGATGAAAGAACTGAAGAAAAAATACAAGCCTCAAGTTGAAATATTGAAGGATTCTATGGGTAAAATTTATTGAATGATATGCAGGAAGTGTCAAAAGAAGATGGAAGGAATACACAGAGTCACTGTACCAAAAAGAATTTGTCTAGGTTTGGCCATTTGAGAAGGTAACATATGATCAAGAACCAATGGTACTGAAGAAAGAAGTCCAAGATATACTGAAAGCATTGGTGAAAAACAAGGCTCCAGGATTGAGATGCTTCAGCAAACAGATGCAGCGCTGGAGGTGCTCACTTGTCTATGCCAAGAAATTTGGAAGACAGATGCCTGGCCAACTGACTGGAAGAGATCCATGTTTGTGCCCATGCCAAAGAAAGGTGATCAAACAGAATGGGAAATTATTAAACAATATCATTAATATCACACACAAGTAAAATTTTACTGAAGATAATTCTAAAACGGTTGCAGCAGTACATCGACAGGGAACTGCCAGAAATTCAAGGCAGATTCATAGTGGAATGAGGGATATCATTGCTGATGTCAGATGGATCTTGGCTGAAAGTAGAGAATACCAGAAAGATGTTTACCTGTTTTATTGACTATGCAAAGGCATTCGATGGTGTGGATCATAACAAATTATGAATAGCATTGGGAAAAGTGGGAATTCCAGAACACTTAACTGTGATCTTGAGGAACCTGTACATAGACCAAGAGGCAGTTGTTCAAACAGAACATGAGGCTACTACATGAGTTAAAATCAAAAAAGCTGTGTGTCAGGGTTGTATCATTTCACCACACTTATTCAATCTGTATGCTGAGCAAATAACCTGAGAAGCTGGACTATATGAAGAAGAATTCGTCATCAGGATTGGAGGAAGACTCCTTAACAACTGGCGATAAGTGGATGACACAACATTGCTTGCTGGAAGCGAAGAGGACTTGAAGCACTTACTGATGAAGATCAAAGCCTTCAGTATGGATTACATCACAACATAAAGAAAACAAAAATCTTCACAACTGGACCAATAAACCTTATGATAAACAGAGAAAATACTGAAGTTGTCAAAAATTTCATTTTATTTGGATCCACAGTTAAAGCCCAAGGAAGCAGCAGACAAGAAATCAAACAACTTCTTGCAATGGGCAAATCTGGTGCAAAAGACCTCTTCAAAGTGTTGAAAAGCAAAGATGTCACTATGAGGACTAAGGTGTGCCTGACCCAAGCCATGATATTTTCAATAGCTTCATACACGTTCAAAAGTTGGACAATGAATAAGGAAGACCAAATAATTTATGCCTTTGAATGATGGTGTTGGCAAAGAATAATGAATATATCATGGACTGCCAGAAGAATGAACAAATCTGTCTTGGAAGACATATAGCAAGAATGCTCCTTAGAAAGGCAAGACATTGTCTCACATACTTTGGACATGTTATCAGGAGGGACCATTCCCTGGAGAAGGACATCACACTTGGTAAAGTAGAGGATTAGCGAAAAAGAGGAAGCCCCTCATTGAGACGGATTGACACAGTGGCTGCAAAAAATGGGTTCATACATAGCTGTGATTGTGAGGATGGTGCAGTGCTTGTCAGTGTTTCATTCTGTTGTACATAGGGTTGCTGTGAGTCCAAACCAACTCAATGTCACCTAACAATCACAACATATAATATCACATAGTGATAAGTTAAAAGGAGAAAATAAGAACACTTGATTAGAGAATGAGAAGCTACTTCATCTAGGCTGTTTAGGGAATCTAAAGACGTGTTCGGATCAGGATACGAATGATGAGTAGGAGGTGGTCAAATTATGATCTGGAGAAAGAAACTTTAAAAAGACCAAATAATTTTTGAAAAGGCTTTAAGGCGGGAAGCAGCTTGACATTTTTGTGGAATTGAAAGAAGGTTAGCACGCCTTACTTCACAAGACACAGAAACAAAATGTTTGCAATGAGTTTAATCAATTAGAGTATGTTTTGTCTTACATACCCAGAAATGCAAATATCGGGTCCTTTTCAGGATTGTTTGATCCAGTCATCAAGAACCTAGATTTTTTTTTCTTCTTTCCATGTTTCTCCCTAATGTGTTTGCATTAACCTTTGAGTTGTACTTTTAAGAGTCAGCTCACTTCGTGGCTGTAGGATGGATGTAGCAGCTTCCACATCCAAGTTCACAGAGCAAGAATATTGTTAATTCCTGACTATCTTTTAGAAGAGTGGGGAGGAAATTTCTCAGAAGATCTCTAAATCTCTCCTCACTTGTTACCAACCAAAATCTTCCAATGACCAATTCAGAATTAATCACTGGTAAGCAGATGAGAACTACCCTTAGGTAAATCAGGTCTATCTCTAGGTTTGTCTGGAAGGAAAGCAACCCAATACTCCTCATATTTCTGAGACACACAACCTGTGTGGAATGAATAAGGACATGAAAAAAAAAATCACGATTCTTTTAGCAGGAGGAGGGTGGGGGAAACTGTTGGTTAGACAGCTAATATTGCCGGATAACAGCTAAACATTTCAACAGAGGTTAGATTATGCAGTGTCTTTTAAGATATTATATTGAGTTTGTACAGTATTCTAGTCAAAGGAAAAAGCAATTTGGGTGATTTTTAAGCCAGAGAGGGATGATATGATTTGATTTATGTGTTTATTTGATCACTGATAATGGATGGTGTGACAAGTTCAGGCAATGTTTCCTGCAGAAATCAATTACAAAAACTGGAAAATAATCAAAAACACTGAATTTGAAGGTACTGGAAACTGAACAAAGGCAGACAGAAGCTTGAGAAGTTGCTCCTGAAAGATTATTACTGCGTGAGGTAGAAACTGCAACTCTGTGGCTTTCTTGTGAAACCTCAGCTGGATATTTGAGGGAAAATTCTAGAAGCAGGAGCACCACAAAAGGGCTGAGATCCAAAATTTGAGTATAAACTTTCTTAGATCCCTTACTAACCAGTAAAGTTTACGTGTGTGCAGGGGGACCCAGGGAACCTGGTGAAAAAATAGGGAGTAAATAGAGGCAGAAAGAATTGCTTCTGGTGAGATCTGGGATTTTATTATCCCTTTCATTGAGACCACTCACAGCTTGAGTGGCAGAAGACAGAAGCCCTGTAGATTAATGTTTCAGAAGAAATATTAATTGGAAATTAGACAATACATTTTTAAATAAACCTATATATATAGGTTCGGGAGCTCTGGTGATGCAGTGGTTAAAGCGCTCAATTGCTAATCAGAAGGTCAGTGGTTTGAACTCACCAGCCACTCTGTGAGAAAAAGATGTGGCTGTCTGCTTCTGTAAAGATTACACCTTGGAAACACTGTGAGGCAGTTCTACTCTGCCCTATAGGGTTGGCCCCTCGTTTTTTGGTTTATATATAGGGTCACTATGAATCGGAATCAACTGGATGGCAATGGGTTTTATGGGTAAAAGAAGAAATGAAAGGATATTAGAAAATATTTTGAACTGAGTAAAATTTAAAGTACAACATATTAAAATTTGTGAGATGTAGTTAAAGTGGCGTTTAGAGAGAAAATTGTACCAGTAAATGTTTCTCTTGCAAAAGAAGAAAGAATGAAAATCAATGATCTAAGCTTCTACCTTAAGCTAAAAAAAGAAAAGTAAATTAAATCTAATGTAAGTATGAGGAAAAAAATAATAAATTTATGAATGGAAATTACTGAAATAAAAATATAATAAATGAAATAGCAAAAAATCAATTAAACCAAAAATTGATTCTTTTAAAAGATAAAAACAATAATAAATAAATAAATAATAAATATCAACTGATCAAGCAAAAATCAGAGAACACAAATTACCAATATTAGGGATGAAAGAAGAGATATGGGTGGTACAGATGCTACATATAAAAGCTAATAAGAGAAGATTGTAAACAACTTTATCCTCCCAAAATTGACCAATTTAATGAAATGGAAAAAATCCTCAAAAGACAAAAACTACAAAAAAAATTCAAGATGAAATAGAAAACCCCAATAGACCTATATCAATAAAAAATGGACTATTGAATTTGTAATTTAAAATCTTTCCACCAAGCAACTCTAGACCCATATGACTTCTCTGATAAATTCCATTAAGCATTTAAGAAATAAATAATACTAATTCTATACTAAAGAAATAAATAATACGAATTCTATACTGATTATTTTAGAAAACCATTTTTTAGGCTGCTGAGGGGAGAAAAGATGATAGAGAAGCAAGGGTTGAAACAGGGAGACTGTTAAAATAATACATACTGAATTGATGGTGAATCAAATTAGAGTTGTAACAGAGAATTCTATCTCTATACATTTTGGAGATAGAATTGATAAGACTCACCAAGTTTTGATAGATTTGAGATATACAAGAAGACCAGTCAACATATCTCCTTAGTTTTTGGCCTGAGCTGTGAAGTAAATGAGAGAGTTATTAACTACAATGGGGAAGATTTGAGAGAAGTATATTGGGGGTGAGGGAGAAAGTAAGAATTATAGTTTGTATGTGTTGAGTTAGAGATGCTTCTGAGCTAGCCAAGCAGATTGCCAAATGGGCAATTGATAGAATGGTCTTGTGCTCAGAGGAGCTGTCCAGGTTGAAGATATGGATTTGGGAGTCATCAGCATATTAAAAAGTTTTGCCAAGGAACTGGATGAGGTCATCTAGATAATGAGTGTAGATGGAGAAGGTAAGATTGCTATGGACAGATTGCTAAATTCTACCAATATTTGAAGCATATATGAACAAGAGCATACAGAAAATGAAATGACTCTGTATCTATAATTCAATATTCTCATTTCTCTACATCTCTTCCAAAATTTTTCTATACCACAAACAGTCAAAACCTCACTCCTGTTACCTAGATTCTTTCAGGTCAACATGCCTTCTGTTCTGAGTAAAATGGCCACTCTGTCCTATTCCTTTTCCTCCAAGGCCTTTACACTTTATGTTTTCTTTTTCAGGAGAGCTCCTTTCATTGGTTTTCCCACAATGGGTTCAATTACATTCAGATATCACATCATATTATCCTGAGAGATTCTTTCCTGACTAACCAAAAAGCTACTGCCTCAATCCCATTACCCCAAACCCATTGTCGTCGAGCTGATTCTGACTCATAGTGAAACTACAGTACAGAGTAAAACTGCCCCAAGGGTTTCCAAGGCTGTAATGTTTGTGGAAGCAGACTGCCACATCCTTCTCTCATGGAACGGCTGGTAGGCTTGAGTCGCCAACCTTCTGGTTAGCAGCCAAGTGCTTAACCACAGTGCCACCAGGGCTCCTTCTGTATCTCATAGCCTATAAGTTTTTTCCATAGTATATTTTATTATTTTAAATTATTTTTTCATTAATTACCATTTTATTTTTTTTCTGCTTCATCCTGTTTCTAAATATTGGGGTGCTCCAAGATTTAGCCTCAGCCTTATTTTGTTTCTTCACTGTATTTCTCCACACTCTGTTGTTGGTAGCTGTTGTCAAGTAATTCTGACACATAGTAACCTTATGTGCAACAGAACAAAACAGTGCCCGATCCTACGTCATCTTAACAATTGCTAGCATGTTCAAGTCCATTATTCTAGCATTGTTTTAACTTGTCTACTTCTCTACATTCCTATTGCCACCGCTTTGTTCAGGCACAGCATTACTTTTGACCTTTGAATGGTTACATTTGTATTCCAACTGCTTTTTTCAGATTACATGTTCTCCTTCTCTCATCTGTGTCTCATTCCGTGGCTAGTTTAATTTTCCTAAAACACAGATCCGACAATGTCACAAGTTTCACTATAATAGTAATAGTGGTAAAAATTAATTGAAACATTAATTAATTATTAATTACTACAATAAAAGGAGTAAGCACTCCTTTGTCCATTTTACAACTAATCCTTACAAACATCTTACATTGGTACTCTTAATATCTCCATTTTATAGATGAGAACACAGAAAATGTAAGCAAAATGCCCAAGGTCAGACAGTTGGCAAGTGTCAAAGTTGATATTTGATGACTTGAAAAGACTCTTTATTGTCTATACAGTAACCACCTGTGAATTTGATTCAATTTAATATTTTTTAATTGAAAAGAATTTAGTCTTGTCCTAAGCAATAAGATCAGTAATAGGTTTTATGTGCTAGTCGTATATTTTTTTAAATACCCATAAAATATATATAAAGCTATTAAAATAAAAATATTATTGATACACCAATTAAAATCATGTTGCATACCATACTTGGGAACACACATGTCTACAAAAAAGTTAAAATCATTGTTATTATTGAAATATTTTTGCCATTCAGATTTATTAATGATGTGGTCCCAACTTAAATATATAACTTTATTTCCCATTTCTACCCTTTATTCTCTTGTCAGTAAAAATAAATAAATGAATAAATGATACATGAATACATGTAGTCCCTTCTTCCTGTATATACCCTGCTCCTTCTGGCTTCATAACCTTTGGTTATACTATTTTCTTCTCTTTAATACCCATTCCTCTCTGCACTTTTGAATGTGTCAGAATTCTATTCATTCTTCCTACTAATGAAGACTGAGTTCAGCTGTTTTAATAGATTCCTGTAGCTTGAGCTCATATTTCTATATTCTAATCTGGTACTATTCAATAGAACTTCAAAGGGATGGAAACACACTTTACAATAATCACTAGCCACTTGCTATTGAGCATCTGAAATAATCTAAACTTAAATAGCCACATTTGGCTAATGGCTTCTGTGTTGGACAGCATAGCTCTAAATTATTAATTCAATATATTGATATCTCTGAAAGATATAATTTTTAAATTTATATTACTGTAATATATTTAAATATTGTTTATGATCTCCTAGAAGGAAGAATCTGTGATTTATAATTTTTGTGTGTATCCTAAGGCATCTAGCACATTTCTTTTTATCTCAAAGTACACAATATTTATTATGTGATTGAATGAATGGATGGTCATCTATTAACTTTGCTTAACTGTGTTAGTATTAGTGGTACCTAAAGCTGCTCTATAAGGTGCCCTTGTTGCGCAGTGCTTAAGCACTCTGCTGCTAACTGAACGGTAGGTGGTTCGAACCCACAAGCTGCTCCAGGGGAGAGAGATGTGGCAGTCTGGTTTTGTAAAGATTGCAGCCTTGGAAACCTTACGGGGCAGTTCTACTCTGTCCTTTAGGGTTGCTATAAGTTGGAATCAACTCTAGGGCAACTAGAAAACTGGTCCATAATTTAATTTTTTCAAGATATCAAAGGCAAAATGAATGATTATAATAAACGACTTAACTTCATCTTTACAATTGCCTATATGATTCCTTAAGGTAAAGTGCTTTCGCTTCATCAGTTCATCCACATTTTGCCTGCCATTGCTATAAGTGAAAAGCATAATTTTTGTTAACAATCTCAACTCCAGAGTCAACCAGACCACAAAGCCAGTTTTCCTATAGCTCAGTTAACAAACCCTGAACATGTTAGCCTAGATTCACGATGGTTCTAATCAGCAGTTTGCACGTGGAAATCTCCCCATGTGGCTCAGACCCCTCTGACACTCATCTCTTTCTAATGCAACTCCTGTTTCCCCCACCCCTGCTGGTTTCAGAATAAACGCCTTGTCAAAAAAAGAATTAGATTTTGACAGCTTTTTTCCTGTGGTTAATTGAGGTGATAGATACACTTGACATTTATCTAAGTACAGAATAGAAGATAAGACATATTTTCTACATGTATTCTCTGTTTTAGAGGAGGTCACTTTCTGGGGTCCTTTTAATATGCCTGTACAATTAATAGTAGTGATAATTCTGCTTCGTATCACAAAGTCTTTAAAATTCTTCTTTCAAAATGACAGATCAACTTTTCTTTCTGTAGGATTTGAATTATTTGAATCTTCAGCTTCACACTCTAGGCCTTCCCCCCTCTGTCCTGTAAATTAATACTGGTTGAAAAATACAAAAGATAGTGTGCAAACCCACAAAGTTCAAAGAAAATCAGGAAAAAGGGTTGTATTTGAGATTGTCTTAATTATTGTGCCTATATTTGTGGGGGCAGTCCCTGGCATTGTTAGGCCAACAGTAATGAGATTAGAATGTTTGGTTATGCATATTAAAAGTTCTTCAGTATTTAGTTTCATATGTTGTTGCTTTATAATAAATCACTTTTGACTTTCTAGAGAGATTTGTTTTGTTTTATTTTCTTTTTTAGCATGCTAAGGCTGTCTCATACAGATATTTAATAACATCCTCAGTCATGTTTCTTATCATTTAATATTAGGTATTTATTTATTATAGCTACTATATTAAATATTATATTGCATTTTGTAGGGTTTCATTTCCATCTATAAAACATTTAAATGAAACTAGAAAACATTAGTGTGTTTTAGAATATCAGTTTGTGAGATGGGATTATGAAAACATACATCCTTTCAAAACTGTAATGAAATTCCTCATTGTTATTGTTGTCAATGTGACAGGTGCCATTAATATTTTTAGGGACAAGAGTCAGTACAAATAAATTAGAAGATTAGAAAAATATATTTCAAAAGAAAAGCAAAATAATTTTCATTTTACACAATGTAAACCGTAATATTTAGGCTAATCTGCAAGCACAGATAATAGGCTAAGGCCACTAAAGTAGTAATGCTAAAAGAAACCAAATGTTTGCTATGTACGAGAAGAAAGAATTAGCCAAAAGGAATACTGGATTATGTCCATAAACACTAGGTGCTCACAGAAAGAATCTGCTGGTTTGAACTTGACACTAATACTCCTTTCTTACATATTACATTTGATTTTTCAATATTGTTTATTAAGATCATGAGGGACAACAGCACTGTTTAAAAAACAGGTTATATATAAAGATATGGAATTATATTTTTGCTGTCTGGCAATGCCCCATGTACGAGGGAGCAAGGTAGGTTAATACACCTAAAAATGATTCAGAGTTAAGGTAAGAACATAATGACTATGTTGTTGTGTGTCCTCGAGTGGATTCCAACTCATAGCGACCCTATATGACAGAGTAGAATTGCCCCATAGGGTTTCCAAGGCTGAAATCTTTATGGGAGCAGGTCGCCAGGTTTTTTCCTCCCGTGGAGTGGGTTCAAACTGCTGACTTTTCAGTTAGCAACTGAGCACTTAACCGTTGTGCACCAGGGCTCCTATAATGAATATAGTTAAGAAATAGAAGAAAAATAAATAAGTGAAGAAATATAAGCAGGAAAAGAAAATGGTGTGAACCCACGACCTGATAATAAAGTTTTTAGACAGCGAAGTATCCACAGATTTATTTTTATTCCTTTCACATGTTGAGCTATTAAGAATTTATGTCTCTTCCAACTAGCTTTTAATTTATTCCTGCCAAGAAGCTTAGATATTAGAAAGTTTTGGCTCTAAAGTATATCTTTTATAGATATATAAACTGGCTGTCAGTCAAAGTAGAAATTAAATGTGGTCCCCACGGAAAGAGGTACTTAAAATTGCCTTGTCCTTGCTTGTCTAAGATGGAGACAAAAATCCCCTGCAATAGGGAAAAGATACCTCAGTGGCCCTGCACTTGTGAAGCAGAGCTAGGATCCAGCTGCTGCCCGAAATCAGGGTGTGACAGAAGCTTTATTCATCAAGGCTACCACTCTCAGAGATCTCTGGTCAGAAATGCTGTTTCTCCAGATAAAGGTCTATCTTTGTATATGAGACCTAGGGTCTTCTAGGATGGAAGAAGTTAGTAAATATCAAAAATATTCCTCCTTGAAATTGCAAGTATGGGAAACCAAGACAAATGACTCTCAATGGTCCTAGGCAAGGCCCAGTAGCAGGACGGGCAATGAGATCCCTGAAATACAATTTCCTGTAGAGTGGTCTGGGCTAGTTCTTTAGATAGCATACAAGGGACTGACTGTGTGTGAGGGGCTGGCGGTGGGGGGGCATAGGGCTTTTCTGGTTATGAAACAGCATTCAGCTGTGATAGAAAGGCCCTCCCAATCTAGCTGTATTGTTCTTCTGTGGGAAACAGTTCCTGAAACATGTGAGCGGCTCCTAAGAGAGCTGTCTCTTCAGACTTTGAGCATGGGCTATCATGGCAGATGACACAAACGAACATCTACAGGACTGAGTAAAAGTAGGCTTTAATAGTAACACAATGTTGGAAGTGAGAAATAATGGCAGTAACGCAAGGACCAGATGTAAGATTCCTTAAGCCTGATTTCTGAAGGGAGTTAACTTTCACACCTTGGATTAAGCCCTGGTGGTGCAACAGTTAAGTGCTTGGCTGCTAACCTAAAGGCAGGTGGTTTGAACCCATTCATTGGCTTCTTGGGAGAAAGACTTGGCCATCTGCTTCTATAAAGATTACAGCCAAGAAAACCCTATGGGAAGTCCTACTCTGTCATATGGGGTCTGTGAGTTAGAATCTACTAGTTGGCAAACAGCAACATTCCTGGACAATCCAGGAAGAAGGGGATCTCAGGTGGAAGAAACCAGATTTCTTACTGGTAAGGCATACAGGAGCTCAAACAATTAGTGAGAAAAGTAAGAGATGTGATTATACATGGTACTTGGGAGAAGCTCAGATGTAATTATAAAAATAACTATTATTCATTTCACTGGAACTAAAAAGATAACTTGTACTAGACAAGTGATAAACTATGAGTGCCTGTCCCACCCATTCTGAGGAAAGCAGTCACAGTCAATTCCATTTACTCTGGTCGTCCTTTTTGTTTCTCTCTAGCCTACTTCTTTATCCAATTTCCCTACCAAATGCAGACTTGCCTTGTATACCTCTCATTCAAATACCTCAGAAGAGAGGATCAAACTTGTTCAGCTAGTCACTATTTGGTACAGAGCATTTCTATTGGATAGGATTCTTGGGTTGGCCATCATAGAGGTAGCTTCCTTACATGAAGGATGACTGTATTTGAGATAGGAAATGATCCTTGCTCTGGAATCCTTGGATATCAGTATTGAGAAACTAAAGAGTAGGTAACTTGGTCCCCATGTATTTGTGCATGGGCCATGTAATGGTTAAAGTTATGTGTCAACTTGGCTAGGCCATGATTCTCGGTGGTTTGGCAGATATTGTGTAATCATCCTCCATTTTGTGATTTGCTGTGAGCAACCAATCAGCTGAAAGGGAAGTTTCCTTGGGGGTATGGCCTGCACCCAATGCATATGGATGTTTTGGCAAAGCTTTCTCTCTCTCTCTCTCTTGATTCTGTATTTAATCTGCATTCTCCTCTGTCATTCTCTGACCTCTGATTCTTGGAATGTGAGCCAGCAGCCTGCCGCCCGACCTGCAGATTTTGGTTTTGTCAGCCCCTGCTACCATGTGAGTCAGGAGAAACCACTAGCCTGCCACTTGACCCATGGATTTGGGATTTGCCAGCCTTCAATTGTGTGAGCTGTTTCCTTGAAATAAATCTCTCCGTGTATATTTATATATGCTTCACTGGTTTTGCTCCTTTAGAGAACCCAGCCTAAGACAGGCCATCAGGTCCAGAATTTCAGAAGGGTGATAAAGTGATGGCCCTACCATGTTGGTGATGGCTAGGCAGAAGCTGCCTAAAATTGGGGCTAGATTAAGACCTTTAGAGGTCTTAAGCACTGAAGATAATATGGTACTTCTGAATATATAATCAAAATATGCTAATCTGCAAAATACATATACAAAAATCACACAAAGTTGATTTTTTCTATTAAACATTTTTCTTAAATTTGTTGTTGTTTCTGTTGTTAAGGCTTCTACCTTGTAGGCACCTTTAGCAACTTCTTAGTTTGTCTATGAACAAAATGCCTCTGGACAAATCTGAGCCAGTACTTTGGGTCAGAGTGGGCCTTGGGCCCAGTAGCGAATAACTGAAGATCAAAGATGCAGAAGAAATAAACCATGGATTTAACAACCTTGTTCCTTTGATTGAAAGAGCTCTAGCCTTTGAAGGTTCTTATCTAAGAGATCTGATGTAAATATTATTTTTTCTTTAAGTAATGGATTCTATTATTAATTTGGTTTGCTTGCACCCAATGCAAAAATAATCTTTTTGCATTATTATTTACCTTATTTATTTACATTATTACTTAGCTGTATATCTCTAGTTTGTATTACAGTGAGCTACTGGAATGAGAACACTGGATTGGGTCCAGATCCCAACTTCTAATTTCACATTTGCTATTAACTCACTCTGTTACTTTGTGAAATTGCTGACTTTTGTGGCCATCAATTATTCTCAAGTGTTTCCTCCTCTTCCTTCTTCTCATTTTTTTGGAGACCCCTTAAGAAATAAAAATAGGGCCCCTGTAAGTCTTTTCTGGGTCTATTCCTTAATTGTCAGACTTGAAGGACACTGACTCAAACTTATTGTAGTAGGAAAAAAAGAGAGAGAGAGAGAAATGAGAGGTTATATAATATTGTAGAAAGAATGTAGGCATTAGAGTTGGACAGACCTGATTTCTAATCTAAGCTCTATCATTCACTACTTATAAAATCTTAGACAAATTCTCATCTTTCTGAGCTCAGAATTTTTATCTGTAAAATGGGGATGACAATACATACTTCAGAGTGTTGTAAGTATTAAAGGAGGTAAAAATTATAAAAAGGCCAGCACACTGTTTGCTGCAAGTCAATTCTACATTTTTTTATTGTGACCCCACGTAGAAGAGAACAAAACATGCCCGGTCCTGCACCATATTCACAATCTTTGGTACGCTCAAGTCCATTGTTGTGGCTATTGTGTATTTTGAGTGCTTTCCAACCTAAAGGACTCATCTTCCAGCACTATATCATACAGTATTCTATTGTGATCCATAGTGTTTTCATTAGCTAATTTTCAGGAGTAGATTGCCAGGTCTTTCTTCCTACTCTGTCTTAGTCTTGGAGCTTTGCTGAAACCTGTCCACTGTGGATGACCCTGCTGGTATTCAAAATACCTTCCAGCATCATAGCAACATGCAAGTCATCACAGTACAACAAACTGATAGATGGGTGGTGAATACATAATAATTATTTTTCCCAGTTAGCTTGACTAAATGATAATTTATTCACCCATAGATTCATTCATTCGTTTTGCTCAGAAATGTTTACCAGAATGGCTACTTTGTGTCAAACTCTCCTTTGGGCTGGGAATACATGGTGAACAAGATGGATAAAGTCCCTGCCCTTGAGAAAATTACATTCTAGTAATTTGAGATGGACAGAAAACAAGGACGCAAATATATAAAACAAGATAAATACAGATTATATAAATGTTAAGTAAAAATCCCAACATGCTGAACTAAAGTAACTGGGAACAGTCTATTTTTGATAGGGTGGTCAGGGAGTTCATTATGATCTTCCTTCCTTCCTCCCTCCCTCTTTCCCTTCCATCCTTCCTTCCTTCCTCCCTCTTTCCCTTCCTTCCTTCCTCCCTTCCTTTTATTGAGGCTTGAAGTTAAAAAAAAAAAAAAAAAAAAAAAACACACTAGCCATGTGAAGAACCAGGAGAAGAGATTTGCAACCATGGGAATAGCAAGTGAAAGGCTTTGAGACATGAACGAAGAGAGAAAATGAAGCCAGTGTGGTTGTTGCATAGTAAGAAGGATAGAGTGATACATTATGGGCTAAAAATAATTTATTAAAGTAAATTATTAAATACTTTATTAAAATAATATACCATGAACTGTCAAAAGAAGGAACAATTCTGTCTTGGAAGAAGTACAGCCAGAATGCTCTGTAGAAGCAACGATGGTGAGACTGAGTCTTACATACTTTGGACATGTTGTCAGGAAGGATCAGTCCCTGGAGAAAGACATCATGCTTGATAAAGTAAAAGTCAGAAAAATAGAGGAACGCTCTCAACGAGTTGGATTGACACAGTGGCCGCAACAATGGGTTTAAGCGTAACAACAATCCTGAGGATGGCGCAGGCCCAGGCAGTGTTCCATTCTGTTGTATATAGGGTTGCTATGAGTTGGAACTAACTTGATGACACCTGACAACAACAACAACAACTTCCCCTCTCTCTCCCCATCCCCCTAAAAAAAAGAGCAATAGGAACTCCTGGAACTGTTTTATGCAAGGTAATGATATGATTCAACTTATGTTTTGAAAGTGAATCATTTTTCTGGCTATAGAAAATGTCCTATAATAAGATATATATGGAAGCAGGGATACCAGAGGGTGACTTGTGATTGTCCAGGTTGGAGATGGTGATGGTTTAACTACAGGGGAAACAATAATGTAGCAAAGTGGATAGATTGAGACATATTTTGCAGGTTGGATTGAAATGACTTGGTGATACATTGGGTGAAGAGAGTGAGAAAATGGAGGGAAAAAGCCTGGCTTATAAGGAAATGAAAAGATAGTGGGCCGTATATGAGATGAAAACAAAGTGTACTTGGAGGATAAGTGTATGGGGGAGAGGAATCAAGAGTTTTCTTGGGATGAGATATATGTTGGAGGAGCTTAACCTCAGCCACTCATGTGGGAGATCTAAAACGAGCAGTTAGATTTAGGAGTCTAGAACTGGGGAGAGGTCTGGGATGGAGATACAGATTTAGAAATAGTTAACATAAAGATACTATTTCTTAACATAAGATTACTTTAAGACAGAGTATAAACCAAAAAGAAGAAATGGCTTAAGCAGTATCCTGACACAATCCAATAATTTGCAGTCGATCACAGAAGGAATAACTGGCAAAAAAAAAAAAACTAGAAAAGAGGGGCCGGTCAGGCAAGAGGAAAAGCAGCAGCATGTAGTGATGTGGAAGTCAAGACAGGAGTGGGTTTCAAGAAGGAGGGGTGGTCAGCTATCTTTAATGTTGCTGAGCCTTCATGCAAGAATAGAACAGAAGACAGAAGATGAATACAAAAGAAGGCAATATTTTTTACAGATTTAGAGGTAGAGGGTTGAGGGAGTTTTTCTCTCATGGCTTCTACTTTCTTGAGGAAGTATGAAATGAAGTCATTGTTAAACATGGAAGAAGGGAAGGGTGTATGGGTTGTCTGGAGACATTGAAAAAAGTGTGAAAAAGGAGCCAGAGAATAGAAAAATGGACTTACTTGTGAAATGTAGTAAGATTGAAAGTAAGATGGAGAATTCAATTCAGGTTGCAATTTATGAATGTAAGGTGAAATATAACAGCTCATTTGTGAAATATTTTGCAATAATTTTTCATTTTTCATAGAAAGTGCAGAAAAATCAGGTAGTTTAGTTAAGCCAGATTTGAGGCTTTTCCATGTAAATATGAGAGAGGACAAAAGAATTGAGGCATTTTTTAAAGAGTCATTATAGTGACCAACATGTACTCTACGTTGGATTAGGAGGGCACGAAGATGGAAAGTAGGAAGAACAAAATAAGAGAATAAAGAAAAAAAAAACTGGTGGGGTCAATTATACTGAGGTTGCGTGTTGTAGTGGTGGTAAATTGTAAGTGAAATGGAAGGAAAGCATGTGGTCAGTGAATGTAATGCTAACATGGAGGTTTTTAAGGTAGTACAATTACTAAAGATGACAAAGTCCAGGTGTGACTTGGTGAGTAGGTGAGGTGAGGTAGGGAGGAAGAAAAAGGTGGCTGAAAGTGAGGAAGCTTAGGAACTCAAAGAAAAACCAGTTGTTAGGTGGGCAATCCCCATGGATGATGATTACCAATAAGAAAGTCAGGCCAAGATATGTGACGGAAATGCAGTGAAACAGAAGCTAAAATTTCAACCCAATTTGTGGTGAATGAGTAGTTCTATGAAGATGAAAGTGAGCAAGAAACATGGAAGTGTTATTCTTAATTTAGTCATTTCATAAGCCCATTTTTAATTCTAGCATTGCAACAACCGCTGGACATATAATTGGCTGCAAACACATGCTTTTACAAAACTATCTTCCTTACGCACATATGCTTATATATGTGCAGCCCACAGTAGAGACTAGAGGTAGCCCTCATGATTCTCATTATCTCTTAAACCAACTTTATTCACAGAGTGTCTTGCAATTTTACCTGTAGCCTATCCTTTCCTATACTTAATCTTTAGGAAGATATCAGTATAAGAATTTTGTTTCTTTTCTCTTTCTCCCACTTGTGGCACTGCCTTGAGATAAACTATAAACATTATTATAACTCTCTGTGTTGCAGTGAATCACTTTTATATGGCCTTTTCTGCCATGGTCTTATAACTCCCACCAAATAATTGCGTAGGACTATGCAGATAAGGTGCTTGTAGCCCAACAAGGGGACTGGACAGTTTGCTAACTATGCAAATTAAGTGCATGGAGCCCATGTGGGGGTGAGACCATATAAACAAGGTGTAGGGAGCCCTAATGAGAAGATTGGCCAGTTTTACCATCCTGCTAGGCTTAAAAAAGAGAGCCAATTCCAGAGCAGAAAGGGGACCTCACTACCACCAAGAAGAGATGGAAGCAGAGCACATCAATTGGATTCAGGATCCCTATGCTGAGACCCTCCTAGACCCAGAAGACAGAGAAACAAGAGAGCTGTAACACCAGAGACAGTGCAAGATGGCGAGAAACAGCAGTAAAGAAATGGTGGTACCAGAACCAGGAGACTGGCACAAGATGGCACTGTGGGCTTCCTGGCCCATGGAGCAAGGTGTCTACAGTGGGCATGCCAACCCACAGAGCAATAAAGTTGAATGCCTTCAGGCAGGAGGCTTCTTTGCAGAGGGGGTTGCCTCTGGGCACTTGTCTGTGGAGCTAGGCTCGCTGACACACAGAACGAAAGAGCTTGAGCGCCTTTGGGGCAAAGTGGATGCCCCCAGGCACTTATTGGGAGAGCTTTGTAACACTTGCCCTAGCAGGGCAGAGGCCAGGCCAAGGGGCTGAGGGGCCTAGGGGCCAAGGGGCTGAGGGACCTAGAAATCGAGAGAGAGGCTTGCCTGTGTGCACATCTGAGAAGAAGCTTTCCTGATCAAAGAACTATATCCTAAGTCATTCCTGATACTTAATTGTAACCTGTTACTTTCCTAATAAACCCCATATGTGGGAGTATTGTTTGTGAGTTCTGTGTGTCCGTTGCAACAAATTATCGAACCCAGCAGAAAAGTAGACAGTGCTGTGGGAGGGATGGCTGGTGTCAGAGTTGGTAAAAAGTTTGGAGAGAGGAGGTATGTTGGCCCTCCGCCTCATTAGGGGTCAGCTTCGGGCTGATGTTGATGGTGATTGTTTCTCCCTCTTGTGAAGTTAGAGGAGGTCAGAGTGCCTCCACCACGCCATTTTTTTCACCCTCCTTTCCCGAAATATTTCCAAAGTCTGGCTTCTTAATTACCTCTTTCCTACTTCTTTGTGCACAGTGTTCTCATTTTTTTTTTTCCTGAAGGCAATTCTATTATTAGCCTTCTTCTTTTACTAGTTATATTTTGGTTTTCAACCACTGCCATTACTTCCTTACTGATTGTGCTTTTTTTTGCCATATAAATTCCTGATTTAATTGCATACACACAAACACACCTACTATTGCTGTTTTACGTGAAATAGTGGTCTGCTCAATACCTGTATTTAAAAAAATATAACTCTTCTAGTCACTTTTGGTGTTAGGCCAATTATGTTAATTAGAGTATATTAAACAAAGTATATATTTCCAGTCTCTGCACATATATTATTCAATTTGATCAAGCTTCAATATCTAAAAGCTTTTTTGCAAAATGTAGTGTCAAAATGTTACAGTCTTTGGTCAGAATCTTGGCAGATTAAGTCAATTATAGGGGTCAAAATGATGGTCGTTTGTTTTACAGGAAGTACAAATGTACAGAATCTATTACCTAATTAAATACAAGCCTGTAATTCAGTGTTAGGATAGAGAATATAAATGCATCCATATCAGGAAGTAGAAAATGTCATTGGTTTATGAATGGTAATCAGATATAAGATTGGCAGTCCAGTTCAGTGCCATATTATTTATTCACCTTCGCTGTTCGGAAAAACTTTCATGGCCCCCAAAATTTTCTAGGTAGGTAAGTTGTCATCATCATTCATTTTTGCTTAGTTGAACATTTGCTAAATTAAGGCTGTCTTATTTAGCCACAAAGAGGTCTTTCATGGAGGGCATGTACACACTCTCTATAAGATTATTTTTCCTCCTGCCCAGTTTAATACCAAATAATAGTATTGACTGATTCATTCATTTCACAAGCATCTACCAATTACGTATTATCTTGGCTCATAGCAGTGAACAAAACAGACAAATAAAATCACCCTGACCCCCATCAGCTTACAGTTTAGTGGGGAGAGATAGATAATAACATAATTAAGTTACACACATATACAGTATTAGGTGGTAATACAGAAAAAAAAGAAAGCCCTGAATGGGAATTGGGGGTACCAGGGAAAGGGCGCAATTTAATACAGGGTGCTCAGAAAGGCCCTCACTGAGAAGGTAATATTTGATCAAAAACCATGGACATGAGAAAATGAGGACTGTGTTTATTGGGAGGAAGACTGTTCCAGGAAGAGGGAATAGCAAGTCTAAAGGTCCTAAGTCTAGAACTTGTCTGGCTATGCTTGAGGAACAGCTAGAAAGCCAATGTGGCTGGAGTGGACTAAGAAGGGAGTGAGACCAGAGACTTCAGGGGTGCCAGACCATGGGGCACTTTACAAGCCATTGTAAAGATTTTGGCTTTTTCTGTTATTGAGATTAGTGAGCAAAAGAATAAGATGATCTGACAGAAGCTTTAAGGGAAACACTCTGTATGCTGTGCTGAGTATAGACTGGGAGTAGGGGAGTGTAGAAGGAAGGAGAAACTTTAACATAATATTGAAATTTCAGGTGGCAAGTTATAGTGACTTGGGCCAGGGTGCTGGAGGTGAAGGTAATGAGGAGTGGTTGGATTTGGGATATATTTTGAAGACAGAGCCAATTGTAGAAATTTATTACAAAAATATGCATTAAAGAGCATGGAGTTGGAAGAGAATTTTATTTTATTTTATTAAAGCTGGGGAAGTATTTATTATTATTGTTTTCAGCTGAGGAAGTGTCCTTTAAAAGTACTAGCTTATTTCAGCCCATCAGGAAAGAGACCGTGTTAGTATACTTCCTTTCTTCTGTGGAAATCACCAGAATAACTTCTGACAATATACAAATAAAAAACAAGTATCCCCTCAAGGTTCTGGAAAAAAGAATGTGTAGTGGGTTGAATAGTGGCCCCCCAAAAACATCCACCTGGAACTCAGAATGTGATCTTATTTAGAATGAGGTCTTTGCAAATGTAATTAAGATAAAAATCTCAAAGTGAGATTATCCTGGATTAGGAAATCCCAGATCCAATGACAAGTTATAGAAAAGAAGATACACAGGGAAGAAGGCCATGTGAAGACAGAGGAAGAGACTGGAATTAAGCAGGCACAAGCCAAGGAATGCCAAGTATTGCCACCTGAAGCTTCCTATATGCAAAATACATTCACCCATCCCAGCAAGAATCTTAACCCATTCCACCATCCACTCTAAATCCAAAAATCTCATCTTCTGAATCATCTAAATCAAGAATGTGTGAGACTCTGAGTGTGTTCCATTTGGGGAAAATTTTTTTCTCCATCCGTGAACCTGTGAAACCTAGAATACAACTTATTTGCTTCCAAAGTACCATGGTGGGACAGGTCTAAATTAGAAATTTCCATTCCAAAAGGGAGAAATTTGAAGGAAAGAAGGAATCATGGGTATCAAGAAAGTCTAAAATCCAGCAGGGCACATCTGATTAGATACTAAGTATTGAAAATAATCCTCTGTCCTTTGTGACCATCTGGGCGGTATTCTGGTCCTCCAGATTCTGGTTGGTGGACCCTCAACCCTGGGTGTTGGCCCCTCCTCCTCAGCCCTGAGTGGCCCCATTCTCCCAATCCACTGGAACAGAGGCTCCGCATTTTCAGCCACAGACGGTCCTGTTCTTTTGACCCACTGGGTCATTGCCTCCTCCTCCAGTCTTTGGCTGGTGACCTAGCTCTCCGGACATCAGGGTAGCAGACCCACCTCCTGAAACCAAGGTGGTGGCCTCACCCTTTCAAACATAGTTGCTGGACTCATCTTCTGAAACTAAGAAAGCGGTGGCTCCACTCTTTGAAATCTTCACAGTGACCCCACCCTCTGAAACCAAGGAAGTAGAAACTGCACCCCCACACCCCCATACAGGCAGTCCTGCTCATCTCTGAGTTGCTCCTGGGATTGCACTTTCCTTTACTTAGAAGACAGCAAATATTTGCAGCAAAGTTGCTTCATTGTCTTGTTTTCTGCCTGTAGAACTCCAAGACTCGTACAGCTTTCCTTAATTTTGCCCACTTCTCTCCCTTTCAGTCTAAGCTGACAGGGAGTCTGCTGAGATGGTTGATTGGGCCCATTGATCCCATGCCTAACCTCTTTGGCAAATGGTCATTCAGCAACACCTTTAGTGTCTTATCCAGAGCATGTTTTCTTCATTTTACACCAGAATTTTCCAAATTTTAGGTTCTGGTTCCTTTTTGCACTTTGTATTTCTCAATCTCTCTCTTTCCTACTACATTTTACTATAAGAAGCAAGGAGAAATCATGCCTCCTCTTCAAGATTTTGCTTAGAAATCTCCTCAGCTAAATATCTGAGTTCATCACTTATAAGCTCTACTTTCTACAAAACATTTTAACATAATTCAGCCCAGTTTTTGTCACTTTATAACAAGAATTTCCTTTCCTCCAGTGTCCAATAACATGTTTATTATTTCTTTTTAAGGCCTCTACAAAAACACATTTAACATCCACATTTCCATTATGTCCACATGTTCACGGCAATAGAAGCTTTCTCCTCAGCTCTCCCTGCATCCTTCTGAGCATTCACTAAAATCACTCTTAATGTCCATAATTCTACCAACAGTCTCTTCAAGGCAATCTCAATCTATGCTTTTACTACAAAGGGCCTCAAAACTCTTCCAGCTTCTAGCCATTACCCAATTGCAAAACCACTTCAACATTTTTAGGAATTGTTAGAGGAGCACGCTTCTTCTCAGTACTAAATTCTTAGTTTTCTAGAGCTGCCATAAAAAATACTAAAATATAGTATCTTGTCCTCAAGAACAAATTTATTTTCTCACAGTTTGGAGGCTAGAAGTCCAGATCAGGGTCTTAGCTGTGTTGATTCTTTCTGGGGATTTTGAGAGAGGAACTGCTGCATGCCTATCTCCTAGTATCTGAATATGAGTCAAAATTGACTCAACAGCACACAACAACAACTGACCGTCCTTGCTGTTCCTTTGCTTGCAGAAAGATCCTCACATGCTGTCTTCCCCAGTGTGTGACTCTCCTTTTATGACACATCACTTAAAGAGGATTAGGATTAGGACCCACCCTATTCTGGGATGACTTAGCTGATGTTATCTTTAAAAGAAGACTCTATTTCCCCAAACAAGTTCACATTAACAGGTACAGGGGTCAGGACTTCAACATATAACTTCAGGGGAAACAATTCAGTCCATGACAAATAGTATAATCATATTTTCATTAAATCAAAAAATATCACCCTGGAATTAGATAACAAGAGTGGGGAAAAGCAGCCAAGAGTAGCTGCAATGAGAACAACGAGGGGCTATTTATCGGTTCACTCAAGAGATAATGGTGGCTTGATGATACTTTGAAGGAAGGTTAACAAATACAATGGAAAAAATCTTTAGGATGTAAAACAAAGTAATTTGTTGTAATTTGGATATGTGAAGGAGTGGCAATAAAGGAAAAGCGAAGGACAAGCCCCAGATTTCTAGACAGATCACCTGAGAAGATTGTTGTGTTATTTAGAAAAATTGGAAACAACAGAAAAGAAGTAGGTGATATAGGACAAGTAAGAGCAATAGAGGATAATAAATTTTGCTTCTTGTTTTTAAATTGTGATAGTGTAAATGTCGATATGTTGTCACATATCCAAAAATAATAATGGAAGTCCCTGGAATGAGATATCCTTAGGGATAGTTAGAGTGAGAAAAGGAGGAGGCATAGGATAAAATCTTGAGGAACTCACAGATAGAAAAGGAAGATCAGGCAAAGGATACTAAGAAGGAATGCCCATAGAAATACTAGAAAAACAGGAGAATATGGCAACATGAAAGTTTAGAAAAGAGACAATTCCAAACAGGAGGAAGTAGCCAACTGTTCAAATTCTTCCAATTACTGAAAAAAGTCCATAAGCAGCACATATCAACTGAATTTTGGAGCAAGATAGACATTAGTGATTTTGATGAAAACAATTTCAGATGATTTATGGAAGTTGAAACCAGATTAGAATGGGTTAAAAACTAAGAATGGAGTGAAGAATTGGAGAAAAGTGCAGTCAACACATCACATAAGTTTGGTGTAATGAGAAGAGAGGGAGAAGACAGTAACTGGATTATAGTGTCAGAAATACACTTTTGTTTTAGTTTTAAAGATGTGGCAATATGAGCATTATTAAAAGCAGATAGGAAAGAGATTAAAAATATAATTGAGAGGTGAATAATTAACAGTGCAAGGTCCAGAGAAGGGAGAAAAAAATGGAATCTAGAGAATAAGTGGAGAAATGCCCTTATTGGAAAAAAGAGAGAAAGGATGAATATATCTGTACATTGGATTATAGTTTGGTGGTAAAACTTGAAATAAATCTTTCATGTATCTGTGATGATATGAAGGAAGATGATGGCTTCAGGTTCAAGAAAACTAGGTAAGTTTTGATGTAGTCATGGAGAATTGGGAAACAAGCATCTTAGGGAATTTACTAAGAATTATTGGGGATTTTGAAGGCCCACCTGAAGTGAAGACTATTACATTTTTTTCATATTAATCTGTATAACTGCTAAATATTCTTCCATCTGTAGTATAGGAATGGAGAAATTGCATAGCGAATTTACCTGAGGTTAGAAATTTGGAATATTGGAAAGAGGGTAGTGGGTAAGTGGAATATTGAATCAAGCTAGATTGAAGTAGGTAGAGATAGAAATAGAGAGGGAGTTGATAGATACACTATATGAATGAAAGAAAGAAAAAACAATTTTTCAATGGTTTCAGTAAAATTGAACTTATGTAATTGCAGTAGCAAAGTGACATCCAGAATTTAAGAAGACTGTGGTCAGGGAGATTTCTAAAGCAATTTAATAGGAATTGCAAGGTTTATTCTGTGTTTATAAAAATACGTGGTTGTAAATGTAATGGAGGAAAAGGTCACTGGAAATGTAGAATTCAATGAGACATAAAATTCAAGATGTAGAATTTAAAGATATTGGTAAGATTTTGCCACACAGGAACAATGTGACCTACTAGTGAATAAGGAAAAATGACCAAGAGATTGGTAGATGTTATAGATTGAATTGTGTCCCGCCAGAATATGTATTAGAATCCTAACCCCTATTCTTGTGGATGTAATCCCATTTGGGAATAGAGTTTTCTTTTCTATGTTAATGTGGCCATATCAGTGTAAGGGTGTGTTTTAAACTTGATCACTTTTGAGATATAAGAAGACCAGATCAGGCACAGAGACAAGCAACCACAAACACCAGGAAGATGGATGCTACCTGAAGCTCTCCAAGGAACCTAGGAATGCCCAGGCTCCAGGAACTGAGAAAAGGACCTCCCTGCAGTGCCTATAGAGATAAGAGTCTTCCCCTATAGCCAATGCCTTGAATTTGGACTTCTAGATTCCCAAACTGAGAGAAAATAAATTTCTGTTCTTTAAAACCACTCACTTGTGATATTTCAGTTACAGCAGCATTAAGAAACTAAGGCAGTAGATAATATAGAGGTTATTAAAAAATAAAGGTTGAAGAACTGAAATGGTATATATTACAAAGAAGGCAGAGCAATGGTCTGCAGTGGTGTTAGAAATTGAGGAAAACACTGATCCAATTCTACACAATTATACATAGGTTATGCGGGTCAATATTGGGCCAGAGATATGGTGCCCTTAGAGAAGAACTAAGTTTCATTTAAGGGCAGGAGATGCAGAGGGCACTTAGTGAAAAATGTAAGGACATTTAAGAAATTGGTAACCAAGAAATCCATCACTATCAGTTTGTCATACTGTGGTGGCTTGCAGTACATCATATAATGCACATTCAATAAGATGCACCCATTTTAAGTAGTGTGATGAGCTTTGACAAATGTATTCATCCATGTAACTACCACCATAACCAAGTTATGAAAAGTTCATCACCCAGTAAAGTTTCCTGGTGCCCCTTTGTCATTAATTCTGCCACTCCCCCAACCTGAGGCAAACAATGATTGTCTGTTAGTTACTATAGACTAGTTTCATCTTTTCTAGAATTTCATATAAATAGAATACTGGAGTATGTACTCTGTCTCTGGATTCTTTTATTCAACATAACGTTTTTGAGATTTATCTATACTGTTGCAACAATCAGTAGTTTATCCTTTTATGGACGAGTGGTATTTCATTGTATGGATATACAACACTTGTTTTATATAACTGTTGATGCAAATCTGGATTGTGTCTTGTTGGGGGCTATTATGAATAAAACTGCTATAGAAGTTTGTGTCTAAGTCTTTGTGTGGACATTTGTTTTTCTCTTGGGTACATATATACGTGCTTTCCTTTAAAAGAAACTGACAAACTCTTTTCCAGAGTAGGTGTACCATTTTTCTTTCCCATCAGCAATGTATGAGAGTTAAATTTTATTCATATCCTCAGCAATAATTGGAGTTGTTAGTCTTTTAATTTTAGTCATACTAATGGGTTCTGGTGGCACAGTGGTTAAAGCAATTGACTGCTAACTGAAAGTTTGGCAGTTTGAAACCACCAGCAGCTCCACAGGAGAAAGATGTGGCAGTCTGTGTCCATAGAGATTTATAGCCTTGAAAACCCTGTGGGGTCCCTATAAGTTGGAACTGACCCGATGGCAGTGGGTTTGTTTTTTTAACAGATAGTGATATCTAACTATGGTTTTAATGTGCATTTCTATGATGGCTAATGATACTGAACATTTTTTCATACATTTATTGGCTATTCATATACTGTCTTTTGAGAGAAGTGTATTCAAATCTTCTGTACATTTTTTGATTAGATAGTTATATTCTTGATTTATAACTGTTCTTTATAGTCTGGATACAGGTTCTTTGTGTTTGTATGTGTGTGAATATATATATTAATATGTATATGTACATATGTAGTTATATAATACACACATATATAATATATATCAGTATATACATTATATATATATAATTCCAATTGTTTATCTTTTCATTTTCTTAATAGTGTCTTTTGAAGAGCAGAATTTTTAAATTTTGATGAATTCCACTTATTATTTTCTTATGATTTGTACTTTTTGTTTTCTACCTAAGAAATCTTTGCTTAGCCTAAGATCGTGAAGATTTTTCCTGTTGTTTTCATCTAAAAATTTCATAATATTAGTATTTACATTTAAGTCTATGGTCTGTTTCAAGTTAATTTTAGAGATGATGTGAGGTAAAGGTCAAAGTTCAATTTTTTCCCATATGGATTTCCAGTTGTTCCAACACGATTTGTTGAAAAGACCATCCTTTCTTTGGTGAATTGCCGTGATATCTTTGTTAAAATCAGTTGATCTTATGTGTGTGTCTATTTTTGGACTCTTTTCTCTCTCTTTGATTTAGATACACATAGATAATGTAAGTCTTCCAATTTTTTTCTTTTTCAAAAATGTTTTAGCTATTCTAAATCCTTTTGATTTCTGTATTAATGTTAAATCCACCTTTTAGTCTTTACCAAAAACAAGAACAACAAACTATTGGGCTGTTATTTGGGATTGAGTTGAATCTACAGATAAATTTGGGGAGAACTGATATGATAACAACATTAAGTTTCTCAATCCACTACCATATCTATGTCTTTATTATTTTTTATGTCTTTTTTACTTTATCTCAGGTATGCTTTCTAGTTTTTAGTATACAGATCCTTTACATATTTTGCTAAATATATCCCTAAGTGTTTGGTAATTTTTTTGTTATTAAAAATAGTATTGAATTTTTAAAGATGTTTATTATAGTTGTTGTTAGTTGCTGTTGAGTTGGTTATGACTCATGGTGACCTCATGAATAATAGAACGAAACATGGCTTGGGTTCTGTGCCATCTTCATGATCATTGGTATATTTGGGTCCATTGTTCTGGCTGTGTGTCAGTCCATATCTCTGAGGGTTTTCCTCGCTTTTGCTGACCCTCTACTTAACCAAACGTGATGTCCTTTTCTAGCGACTGGTCTTTCCTGGAAGCCCTGGTGGTGCAGTGGTTAAGAGTTTGGCTGATAACCAAAAGGTCAGCAGTTTGAATCCACCAGCTGCTCCTTGGAAACCCTATGGGGCAGTTCTACTCTGTCCTGGAGAGTCTCTATGAGTCAGAATTGACTTGATGGCAACAAGTTTGGTTTTGGTTTGGTCTTTCCTGATGATGTGTACAAAGTAAGCAAGCCAAAGTCTCACCATCTTTACTTCTAAGGGGCTTTCTGGTTGTATGCCTTCTGAGACTGATTTGTTCATTCTTCTGGCAGTCCATGATATATTCAATATTCTTTGCCAACACCACAATTTGGATGCATCAATTCTTCTTCTGTCTTCCTTTCTTATCGTCCAGTTTTTGCATGCTTATGAGGTGATTAAAAAGATCGTGGCTGTCTATTTCTGAAAATTAGCCAATGAAAACCCTATGTATTATTGAAGTTACTTTTAATTTGTGGTCATATTAAACCAATATTTTTTTAGTATGTGCTATAAGAAACCATTGTAAATTGGAGACTACATATAGATACTGTTTGTGACATCATATGTTGGGAAAGTTTGTTAAGTAATAATAGATAATTGTCACAATCTTACACATACTAGTTGTTCAACAAATATTCATTTAATTGAATGCTATTTTTTCATGTGGGATCCCTGGTGGCAAGGTCAGCAGTTTGAATCCACTAGCCACTCGCTGGAAACCCTGTGGTGCAGTTCTACCCTGTCCTATAGGGTTGTAAGTCAGAATTGACTCAACAGCAATGGATTTGGTTTGGCATATCCAGTCACTTGGTTAGATCTTGGAATTATCTTGAGTAAAATCATAGCCTTTCTCTGCCCTTTTAGAGTTTACAATTACACAATAAGTGCAATGAGAGACAAGTACCTAATTCTATAAAGCATATAATTAGGCAAGTTGACCTTGCCAAAGAAGACAGTGAAAGCTTTCCTGAGAAAGTGTAAGTGAGCTGAGATCTGAAGAAAGAACAAGAATTGATTAGGTAAAGAGGAGAGGGCAGAAAATTCTAATCAGAACGAACATGAGCAAAGACCCTGCCTTGGGAGGAAGCATAGCAAGAATGTGGTACTGAAGGAATCACATCATGGTTGTTAGAGTAGAGACAGCAAGAAGAAGCATGATGTGAGTTTTGGCTTGAGATATACCTTATAAGCTAGATCATGATCTTGAAGCCAAATTTGTCTTTACCCTGAATGGTTTTAAACAGGAGCATAATATGGTCATGATTACATTTCAAAAAGCTCATTATGGCTGTCATGTGGAGAATGGACTGGAGAAGAGCCACAGTAGAGCTAGGGAAAACAATTAAGTGAATATTACAGTACTCCAAGATAATGGCTTGGAATAGGATGGTGAAGTTGAAAATGGAGAGAAGTAGGTATATTCAGGAAGTAATTCAGAAAAAAAAACAAAAAACTGTTAAGAGTTAGTGATGGATTGAATATGGCAGGTAAAGGAGAAGGAGGGGTCCAGCAGGGTCTCAATACACCAAATGTGTGGCAGTAACATTTTTAAGAAATCCAAGAGGAGATGTGAAATAGATAGTTTATAAGTATATGTAAAACCTAGAAAATAAGATCTTGGCAGGAGATAAACATTGATTGTCCAAAGGAGTATAGCTGTTAATTATCTAGTAGGGATTACAGAATGAAAACAGGAAGAGATTACTCTCAATTCCTGTTCTTCCTATTTCTAATTCAAGTAACTTTTAGCTGTAAGTGTGTCAAACTATCCTTTCATCTTGTTTTTATTCCCTGAAATTTTCAATTTTGTAATTTTCTTCTCTATTGATATATTTTGTGTTACACTTGTAATATTACTACACCTATGATGTTATAACTTTATCCATCTTTTTGTTAGTTTTATCATCTCTACAGAATTAATGGAGCCCTGGTGATGCATTGTTTAAGAGCTTGGCTGCTAACCAAAGGTCAGCAGTTCGAATCCACCAGCTGCTTCTTGGAAACCCTATGGGGCAGTTCTACCCTGTCCTATAGGGTCACTATGAGTCGGAATCTAGTTGGCAATGGGTTTGGTTTGGTTTATAGAATAGTGAAGCTAGTTATAAACTATATAAAATAACTACAAGAATAAAAATAGAGAATAACTAGTCCAAATATTGATAGCTCCTCCCATGACACAGCAAAGTTGATAATTGACAGGATTTTGTTGACCAAGCTTCTGGGTGGGCATATTTACTCAGTAGGTGATCATTTAAACCCAAACCAAACCCACTGCCATAGAGTTGATTCCAACCTATAGCCACCCTATAGGACAGAGTAGAACTGCCCCATAAGGTTTCCAAGGCTGTAAATCTTTACAGAAGCAGAGTGCCATATCTTTCTCCCACGGAGCAGCTGGTGAGTTCGAGCCACCAATCTTTCTGTTAGCAGCTGAGAGTTTTAACCACTGCACCACCAGGGCTATTTTAGATATAAATGTGAGTTTAATAGGCTAGGGAAGAAAAATTGAGAATTAAATAGAAGTGATGTGTTATAATATCTGTCTTAGCTATCTAGTGCTGCTATAACAGAAATACCACAAGTGGATGGCTTTATCAAACGGACGTTTATTCTCTCACAGTCTAGGAGGCTAGAAGTCTGAATTCAGGGTGTCATCTCCAGGGAAAGCCTTTTTCTCTCTGTCGGTTCTGGGAGAAGGTCCTTGTCATCAATCTTCCCCTGGTCTATGAGTGTCTCAGTGAAGGTACTCCAGGTCCAAAGGATGTGCCCCACTCCCAGCTCTTCTTTCTTGGTGGTAGGAGATCCCCCTGTTCTCTCTGCTCCCTTCTCTCTTTTATATCTCAAAAGAGATCGACTGAAGATACAACCTAATCTTGTAGATTGAATTCTGCCTCATTAACATAACTGCCTCTATTCCTGCCTCACTAACATCATAGAAGTAGGATTTACAACACATAGGAAAATCACATCAGATGACATAATGGTGGACAATCACACAATACTGGGAATCATGGTCTAGCCAAGTTGATACACATTTTACGGGGACACAATTCAATTCATAACAAACATCTATATAAAATATTAGAATCATTCAGGGTATACAAGAAATTATTGTGGACAATCAGCCTTTCATTTTATGTACCATTGCTATGATGATATCTAGTTCTTTTCTTTTTTTGCAAAAATACCACCACATTTTGAGATGTCTCAATTCCAAAGAGTAACTGTTTCATTACTAAAAGTTAAAAGTAAGTCAATACCAATCCATTGCCGTTGAATTGATTCCGACTGATAGCAACCCTATAGGACAGAGTAGAACTGCCCCATAGGGTTTCCAAGGCTGTAAATCTTTACAGAAGCAGACTGCCACATCTTTCTCCTGAGGAACAGCTGGTGAGTTTGAACCACCAATCTTTCTGTTAGCAGCTGAGCACTTTAACCACTGCACCACCAGGGATCCTTAATTCTGACTCATAGTGACTGTATAGGACAGAGTAGAACTTCCCCATAGGGTTTCCAAGGAGCGGCTGGTGGATTTGAAGAGCCAACTTTTTGGTTAGCAGCCGAGCTCTTAACCCCTGAGCCACCAGGGCTCCTAAAAGCAAGTAGGACCCTAATAGTATAAAAATTGGTCATTCCCTTTCAGATTCCATATATTATTTTATCTATTCATAAAGCAATATTTAATCTGGGAGCTGAGCCAGTAAATTGATTTCATTTTCATTACTTATAACAGCTTTTTGGATAAGAACCATTGTTACAGCTTAGTAAAGTTGAGTAACTGTTTCCTGACAGCCTACAGGAAAAAAAAAAAATGATTTCCTATAATAAAACACTGAGCTACATCCAGTTTAAAGAAAATATGCTGAATTCATAAACAGAAAATCAAATGCTCTAATGTAGAATGAATATAGAAATTATGGCTACTGAAATTATTCTTAAACTTGAACTGTTATTACTCATGCAAAATGTCCAAGGAAGATGAATAGCCCATTGTTGAACTCATTGAACAAAAAGCTTTGATTTCTAACAGTTATTTTAATCAGGACTCATTATATGAATTAGATACTTAAAAATTCCATGCTTCTGTGAATTAGAAAGAAAAATATACTTTCCCTCTGTCCTTGAACTCTTAAAGTTGTAAAGAATAGTAAAGCTAATGTACCCCATTACTATAAATGCAAAAATTTATAATTTAAAAATTATTTAAATCTAGGCATAAATTGGGTAAATTAATCCTAATGCAAATTAGCTGTATACAGGATTTTTACATTATTAAATACTATGTGTAACAAAATATATGTTCCATATTTACCAATACGACTCTTCCCCACCCAGGTAAACTTACTGTTAAGAATAGAGAAAAGTAGAATCTTGGAAGTCAAGAGACAGAAGAATAGAACAGAGTAGACAGAGTAGAACTGCCGCACAGGGTTTCCAAGGAGTGGCTGGTGGATTTGAACTGCCAACCTTATGGATAGCAGCCGAGCTCTTAACTGCTACACCACCAGGGCTCCATTAAATACTGTGTATAACAAAAAGTATGCTCCATATTTACCAATGCAACTCTCAACTTACTGTTAAGAATAGAGGAAGGCAGAATCTTGAATGTGAAGAGAAGCTGTAGATGTCAGGTCCAAATGCTATGAAACTTTATGTTATGATCACAGTTGAAAGATAATCTGATCATAAAGTCTTGATATACCAGAAAGGACATCTGAATTTGTCCTCAACTAGGAAGCCTTATGTATGAAGAAAAACAATTTTTTCTTTGGAGTTGATTTTCATTCTTTCTTTACTCCATGATGGCAGGGAGCATCTTTGTCTTGCTCAGTGCTGGAGTCTGTGCAGCTCTCAGTCTCTTGCACATAATAATGCCCAAAAGATATGTGAAAAAAGAATGATACCAAGTTAGATATTCATTCAGTCATTTGTTAAAACAAATCTTTTAAATAAATATTAACTTTCTAGGTACTAAAGATACAGTGTTGTATCAGATACTTCAAGTAGTTTAAGATCTATCAGAGTATAACAGGTTGCTGTCAAATCAATTCTGACTCATGGTGACCCGGTGTGTGTCAGAGTAGAACTATGCACCATAGAGTGTTCAATGGCTAAATTTTCAGAAGTAGATTACCAGGCTTTCTTCCTGAGGCGCCTCTGGGTGGACTCAAACCCTGAATCTTTCCATTAACAGCCAAGAGCATTAACCAATTGCATCACCCAGGGACTCCATCAGAGTATAAAGACATATAAAAAATGTATAATTATAATGAAATACTAACTTAAGTAGACATCAATATTGATATATGTGTTTTTGAATGAAATTATTTTAGGGGGAAGCATTCTCCAACAATAGCATGTTAACTGAAAGCATTTTTGGAATACTTTCGAAATTATTCTGTTTTTATGATCCACAGAAGATTTTACTACTTCATTCTTAGGTCACAATATTTGTCTTGAGCTTTGTCATTCACATTTTGTAGAAGACAATTTATTGACTTTGAACCTTAAAAAAAGTCACATCCAGCTCCTAAAAATACATACCTCACCAATGAGAGGGATATCCACGGACTGAGTGGAAATCCAAAGTGGAGTAGCCAAATCTTCCTACTTATTCTGCTCCTGCATTCAAAGCTGTAACACACTAACACAGGCCAGTAAGAGTCTGATTTTTATGTCAATCTTCCATTCATCCTTTTATGTATTTTTTTGATAAATACTTATTAAGTGCCTACTATATGCAGATAATGTGCTGAACACTGGGTGGGTAGTGATGAATAAAACTGATTCTTTTTGGTTGGAAAAAAATAATATGACAAGCACATGGGCCTGCTGCTGAAGTGGAACTTCCCACTTCTTCCTCCAGGAAGGCCCAGGGTGCAAATGCAACCTGATTTGCCACCCCAGTTACAGTCACAAGAGCTGACACTTAAATGAGAGAGTAGAAAACTTTCTCCTGTGGGTGGCATTCTGCCCTGATGTGTTTTTGGTGAAAGAAGATACAAGGGTGAGCTCAGCAAGGCAAAGGAGCTAGAGACCCTAGGTCTTGCCTTTAGGAACAGAACCAACCCAGATTGGTAAAATATGGTACAATAAACTATGGTGAATGCATGATAAAATGAATGATTGAGCAATGAAATAGAGAGAAAAAATATAAAGCATTGTTATGTAGTGAAAACATCATAGAATAAAACAGCTAAAAATAACATTTTAGGCTATGAAAGTAATATTTATCCTTGTATAAAACAAATGATAGATTATTAATTAGTTTTCAGAGGATAAATTCTAGAGAGGTTTGGGTGGGAAATCCATATAAGCTGGCTTAATTAAGTGCAGCCTCAAAGAAATGCTATCATCTGAGCTGGGCCTAGAAAGACAAGGTACGTTTATTCAGCATTTAACAAATATTTGTTAAAAACCTACTATCTGATAACAATGAGACTGGTGACATCACTTGTAAAATGAGAGGTTGAATTTAATGGTATTTTTTAGTCTAAATCTACCACATGCTCTAATTATATAGTAAAATATTTTTAGGTAGTAGGAATGAAAGAACTTTGTTGTATGCAGAATAATGGCTCCCAAAGATGTCCTTGTACTAGCCTCAAGAACCTGTAAATTTTACCTTCTCTGGCAAAAGAAATTTTATAGACATGATGAAATTAAGGATCAACAGTAGAGCTTGAATACCCTGTGCATATCTTCTGCACAAATGCAAGAGACTCTCTGAAGTAAATATAGTACTTAGAAGCTGAATTGCTGGATCCTGGTCAACTAAATTAGATATTGCAAACTGTTCACAAAAGATATATATATATATATATATATATATATATATATATATATATGGTTCTGAGCCTGAAATAGAATTAACAACCACATAAAGTAAACCAAATTAAGACCATTTCTGAATAATGAGTGAGATAATTAATACATGTGGAAAAATACTGAAATACAAATCTTTACCTTTTCTAAAAGGATTAGTTTTAGGACCCACCCTACTTTGGTACAATCTCATAAACATAACAAAAGAAAAACCCTATTTCTAAACAAGATCACATTCACAGGTACTGTGGTTAGGACTTAAACATATTTTTTTTGGGGGGGAGGGGGGCACAGTCAATCCATAACAAGTTGGAAATGATGCTTGCTGAAGGAAGAAAAAGAAGAGCTATAGCTATCGGGAAGGTAGGAACAGAGAAACAACATGGAGACTTACAGAGAAGGGATGAAGATTTTATTCTTTCCTGATAATATTGGAAGACAAGTTCTACATACTTGGTGTGTTTGTCTTCCTTATTTTATATATAGCTTGGGTGTTCCTGTGGAAGAAATCAAATTATAAACATCCAGAAGCAAGAGAGAGCAATAACAGTGGAAACATGGTGGACCTGGGATGGTTTACGATATGCACAGAATGTTTAAAGACTACTCTTGGGGAAGATGCACATGACTGACTGTACAAGAAAGGTGTCTTAGGCTGGATTCTCTAGAGAAGCAAAACTAGTGAAGCATATATGTATATATATATATATACATACATCTATATCTATATGAAAAGACAGAGAGAGATCTTTATCTCAAGAAAATGGCTCATGTGGTTGTAAAGGCTGGCAAGTCCCAAGTCAGTGGGTCAAGTGTCAGGCTGGAGGCTTTTTCTGACTCACGTAGTTGCAAGGGATGATGAACCCAAGACTGGCAGGTAAGATGGCAGGCCATTGGCTCACATGCTGTGGAGGCTGATGAATCCCAAGATTGGGAGGCAATATGGCAGGCCACTGTCTCAAGTCACAATAACTGGAGTCAGATGATGATGAGCCAGATGCAAGAACAAGATCCAGAGCAAAAGCAAGCTTTGCCAGAGTATCCATATATATTAGGTGTAGGTCATAGCCCCAGACAAACTCCCCTTAATACTGACTGGTTGATCACATCAGATCACATCATGGAGGTGATTGTATTATATTTATGTTACATTATATACTTATTCAGATCACAAAACGGAGGATAATTACATCATTACATAACTGCCAAATTACATCTTAACTGCCAAAGCACTGAGAATCATGGCCCAGTCAAGTTGACATACAACCTAAACCATCACAAAATGCGTGGGGCTGGTAGTGGATAGAAGTAGCATGGGCATATAGTTGAAAATCAGAAAATTAAGACGACTGACCCCAAGGGAAATGCTACAAAAGTCTCTGTGTGCCAACATGGAAAAGAAAAAAGGTTTCAGATTCAGTAAATATATTTCACAGACTAAAGTAATCTGGAAATTCTTAATGTTCACATGCAATTTACATGTTTAATGTTATGTATATATGTTAGAGCAGTGCTGTCTAATAGAACTTTCTCTCTGAGGTCCAACTGAAACAGGCTACATAAATTTTTATTTTTAACTTAACTCTAATCTGTCTATAGCCATCATATCCACTAGATATTCTTTTCCCCTCAATCTTCCCTTTTCCTCTCCATTCATTCTTCTTTTTCTCACTTGGCTGCTGACCAAAAGGTCATCGGTTCACAACCACCAGCCTCTCCACAGGAGAAAGATGTAGCAGTCTGCTTCTGTAAAGATTACAGCACTGGAAACCCTATGGGGCAGTTCCACTCTGTCCTATAGGGTCTCTATGAGTCATAATTGACTTGATGGCAATGGGTTTGGTTTTTGGTTTGGTTTACGAAATTGATGCTTTTCCTTCTTTTAGCTCTTTTCATGTGCTATCTTCCTTTGTCCACCTCTCATCTCTATGCCTTCATTTACTGCTTTCAACTCCCACTTTGCCCTTCCTCACTCTGCTCCTTGTCCAGGGATACTGACCTGTATGGGCCATACCAAGAATCTCTCTTACCCTCTTGTGTGTTTATGGGAAGTCTGCAGCAAGAGATAAGAGGAAGGGGAAAGAGGTCAGTGTGTTCATTCCCCTGATTCCCTCCCTACAGGATCACCTCACATTGGCTCTGCTTCTTGATTACAGAGCAGAGCTCCTGGTGAAGTCGCTCTCTCCGCACGAATCTCTCTCTGGCTTCTAGGAGTCCGTACCCCTTCCTTGGGTTAGGCCTAAGAGTAGTTAATAACTCAGCTACTTCTATCCTTGGACTCTGATATTTTTGTGATGTTTTTAATACCCTCCCTACCGCTTGATAAATGCTCATTTATTAAATCCTCTTCCAATTATCCCAACTTAAGTGTGTCACCTATTTCCTGTTGGGACCCTGATGGAACCAACCTTTTTAAGGCACTTTTCCTCTTTCACACTTTCCTGGTTCTGTAGGTCCTAGGCACTCATTTATCTATCATGTAGATGTTACCATGTTTTAATCTTTTATTTTTGATTAGCAAGCTTGTAGATTAAAAAACAGCTCAAGATTGAAAGACTATAGACATTCTGATCATAGTTTTGCTATTTACTAGCCTGTGATCCTAAGTAAATCACTCCTTTCTTCTGATCTTTCTTTTTTTTTTCCCTTCATCTATAAAATAAGGTGACTTATACTAGATGATCTCTAAGATTGTCTTCTGGTTTTAATATTCTATAATTTTATGAAATAAGGAATATATTTTCTTTTAACCTCATTGATTGCTCAACTCTAGTCTATGCTTTATTATGACTTTATATGAGGAATATTTGTGAAAAAATGATCCCTATTTTATATTATATGAGAGAAATTTAAATGGAAGAAAGTAAATCTGAATGTTTTCAAGATATAAAAATGCCAAAAAATATAAAAACACAAAATAAATAGCTATTGTGAATATTTGTTTTTGAATTTGAAACTTAAGCAATAAAATTCTACCTTACACTGGAAGTAAAACAAGAAAGTTAAGTGCAGGTAGTTACTTATTTAATGCACATTGGTTATATCTACTTTGAACCTTTAGGACTCAATGAATCCAATTTACTTATATTTAGGCATGGGATATTGGAAGAGCCGTTGATGTAAAAGTTATCTCTAAAAGCGTTAGTTGGCAGTTGAACTTTTCCATTTCATTTTCCTTTATCTCTTTAGAAGTGAAGAGACGATTTTTTGAAATATGTAACATCCTAAAAAGGCAGAAATAGTCACTCTATATTGAATGATTAGATTTCAGGAAAAGATTTTGTCCATATTTGAGCTGAAGGATATGGCATTGATTTGAGTGATATTAAGATGATTTTTTTTGGTCGTTCTGTTAGACTTGATATTAAAAGTGTCAGATCATAATATGATAACAATATTTCCAGATAACAGTGTGCGTCTTTCTTTAGCTGGAAGGTCTTTTCTTTTAAAGAAGTCGAGTAAACACACCTGTGTTAATATCCCTGGAAAGAAAAGAACGTATATAGTATTCAATATTTAAATTCCATACTTGAGACAGACCCATGCCGCCATGCAGTTGGCCACAGAATTCAGTTTCTGTCATGGAATTTGCCCTGTGGAGATTACTGTGCAACTCCACTCTCATGTGGCTGGCAGAAAGGCGAAGGGGAGTACTGCACTCACTTTGCTTTGGCTATGGCTTAGGAAAATTGCTAAGGCAATTGCTCTTTGTAGCATGTAATGCTGTTAGTTCCTATCCCACTGCTAACAGCCTCCCACCCCCAAGCAGACCACAAAGCGGATGGAAGAAAGAGAAACTACTATTTCTACTAACCATGTTGGCCCACGTATCAATAGAAAGCAGTAGCTTTTCTATTCTACCTCCTCAGACTCTTTATGGATTCAAGGAAGCCAGTGTGGAATGATCTACTCAATGTTGTGCCAGGTATTAGCCAGTATTGGACCAACATTCTTTCTCTAATTCTAATATATTGTAAGTTTCAGAAAGAAATGAAGTGAAAACTCCAGGAAAAGCAGAAAAAGAAGCGGAGATTCTAAATGCATACTTATGTATTTCTTTTAACATTTAGTACGCTGAATTTTACATGTACTTCACGTTTTTATTGATTGATAACGTGTCTGCCACTAGATTCAATCTGGAGCCCTGATGGCAAAGTGGTTAAGAGCCCAGGCTGCTAACCAAAAGGTTTGGCAGTTCAAATCCACCAGCTGCTCCTTGAAAGCCCTATAGAACAAATAGGGTCGCTATGGGTCGGAATCAACTTGACGGCACACAACAACAACGACATCTAGATTCAAGTGAGCAAATTAAGAAGCTGGCATTGAAATTTAATCAGTTTTAATCACTGTAGAATATACAGTGTTGATAATAACTTCTTTCCATTTTTGGAGTCATATTTACTGCAGCTTATGGAATTCAGGGTGTCACATCCACTGCCAGTGCACGTGGTACCACATGTGACCGTGTAGGCTGAGAACATACATACGTATACACATCTATATTTAACAGCTTAGAGCTTCTTTTCACAAGCAAAGCTTTAATTATTCTGAAGGTGATAACCTTTGGAAGGGATTCAGGGAACTACCATGGAGTAGATTTATTTTTATATGTAATAGATTAATTTTTAAATATACATTAAAGTAGTACATTCAGTAGAACAGAAAGAGAAAGAAATTCACTCACCAGTAGTACAACTCACACATCAATGGAAAAATTGTTAAGTAATAAGAAATAGAAAAAGAAAAGAAGCATTCTTCCCATGTTATGCCTACGTAGGTAATTTTCACATAGTCAATAGGGTGAGAGAGATATAGGTTTTTCCTCAAGGAAATAGAGGCAACGAACGGCGGTTTGCTTATTTTTATTGTTTACCGTAAGTATGGCAACTCTTATTTAGTATCTAATGGTTTGTTTTCCTGAACCCAAAAATGAAATTCATTTTTTTTTTTGTCTATGAGAACAGTTTGTTGTTTTTTTCCTCAAACGTTACTTCCTGGAAGTAATATTAATCCTTCAAGACATTGTGGAGTGGAACAAAAATGAAGAACAGACTTTTCCGGGAGTCCCAGGGAGACACAAAAGATTAAGCGCTGACTACTAGCCAAAAGGTTAGCAGTTCAAACCCACGCAGAGGCGCCTGGGAAGACAGGCTTGGTGATTTGCTTCCAAAGGTCATAGCCTTGAAAACCTTATGGTTTTCTACTCTGCACACATGGGGTCGCTAGTAGTCAGAACTGACTCAACAGCAACTAACAACAACAACGACAGTATTTTCCACTAATTCAGCTGATTAATCTTTTAATTAACCAGTTGCCTTCAAGCCCGTTCTGACTCATGGTGACCCCATGTGTATGATAGTAGAACTGAGCTCCGTAGTGTTTTCAGTGGCTGATTTTTGGGAAGTAGATCACCAGGACTTTCTTCAGAGGTGCCTCTGGATGGACTCAAACTGCCAATCTTCCAGTTAGCAACTGAGTACTTAACTGCTTGTGCCACCCAGGGGTGTCTGACTAATTTTAGAGAGTAAAATAAAAAGTAAAACTTGAATGTGCTTTGATAATCTAGACTCAAGCAAGCGCCTGTGTACAGGGGCTGTATTGGCTAGGTACCCTCAAAACTATTATTGACATAAAGTAAAGATTACTATTTATTTTATTTACATGAAGTAAAGCACTCTATTTACTGTCCCATGTGAAGAGATAGTTTAAATTCTTATCTCTCAAAATGTGTGTGGTCAAGGTTGCCCATTGTAGACGGTCCTGAAGATCTGGGAGCTGCCTCTCTTCCATACCAGACACCTCTGTTCTATCATTAAGCATTGCCAAAGTACTCATCTCAAAGATTTGAGCACTTAACAAGTTAACTGGAGGACTCCCTTCGGCTTTAATGTTTTGGTAGTTTCATTATTAGAACCAGTTTTCTTCAGCAAATACATAAATTTATCATAACTTTAGACCCTGAAATTGAATCAAAATAAATCAGCCATGACCATTACTGCCAACTGAACCCATTGGAGAGGGGGCCTGGAATGGTGTAATTAGTTCCCATTACGTGGCTGCACGCCTGCAATTTTCTCGCTGACTCTGACCCACTGCCTTGCTTAAGTAAGTATTTGCACGCCAACTCATGATAATTGATCCCCTTCTGTGTCAAGTGTCTTCATAACTTTAAAAATTAAAGATGTAGAGTGTCTCAAGTGGTTTGGGTAGGCAATTTGATTCCAATTTTATTATCACAATGGGTCCATAATATCCACGAAGTGTCCTTTCTGATTAGCCAGGCCTCAGCAGTTACCCACTCTGTTTCAGTTTTTGCCTGTTTTTCCCACCCTTGTTCCTCCTCCTCTTCCAGTCTAGGCTTTCCCTCATTCTCTGATAAAGTGGAAGAGGCTGCTGGCAGAAATTAACTAGTTATTCAAATTAGCTGCCCAGAATCAGGACTGGCTAAGACACCATGATGCTCCCTGCTAAATCAGCTGCTTCTCTTAGACGAGAATGATTTCTTTCAATCTCTTCAGAGATTGTGGGGTGTCATGCACTGAATTATGTCCCCCAGAAAATGTGCATATCAATTTGGCTGGGCCATGATTCCTGGTATTGTGTGGTTGTCCTCCATTTTGTAATTGTAATTGTATGTTAAAGAGGATGAGGGCAGGATTGTAACACCACCCTTACCCAGGTCACATCCCTGATAGAATGTAAAGGGAGTTTCCCTGGGGTGTAGCCTGCACCACCTTTTATCTTACAAGAGATGAAAGGAAAAGGAAGCAATCAGAAAATGGGAGACCTCATATCACCAAGAAAACAGTGCCAGGAGACGAGCGGGTCCTTTGAACCTGGGGTCCCTGCATGGAGAAGTTCCTAGTCCAGGGGAAGATTGATGAGAAGGCCGACAGAGACAGAAAGACTTCCTCTGGAGCTGATGCCCTGAATTTGGACTTTCAGCCTATTTTACTGTGAGGAAATAAACTTCTCTTTGTTGAAGCCATCCACTTGTGGTATTTCTGTTATAGCAGCACTAAATGACCAAGACGGGGGAAAAAATGTCTAGGCGACCAGTTACAAATAAACACTCTCCTCTAAACATTAGTTTCTGTTTTTCTTAATTCTCTTAGTACCATATTATAGAAAGTGAGGCAAATAGAAAAAAGAAATTAGCTTATTTAGCAGCATGAGTAGTCACAAAAATTATTCTCAGGACAAGCTATAGGACATATGCATAATACTATACCCAGTTGGATATAATTTAAGGAAGAAGTTACTTAGTAACAAGATCTTTTTTTTCCTTTTCTTCATGGTCTTTTCTCATAGTTCTATTTTTGTTACATTTCCTAGTAAAGTCAGAGGTCTTGTCTTTAATTCTCTATTAGGATGTGCATTATCCATTTTATTGGTCTCTTATAAAATACAACCCTAAAAACTGAGATTATCTTTTACTACAGGAACAGTTATAAAAGCAGTGATTGTATCCAACTTCCGTAACGAATGCATGTGAGTGACGTATTTTTAGCTACCCTAGGGCCACTGTCTGTGCCTGACTTAGGACTGTTGTGTGTCAAAAGAGGCTTTTCACCCAACAAAAGCTGAGAAAACCTATCTAGAATAAGTCAATAAATTCATCAGAAAACCCCAAATTCTTCAACAGGAAAAAATCCAAATTTTGTTACATAGGACTAAAAACTTATGGGGATTTATTTAACTTCACAGGAAAATGTGACTCACTGTTCTCAAAAAGGCAACTTTGTGGATGAAATCACACAAACTCTCCCAGGACCTTAACTTTAATAAAGTTCCCAAGTTTAGAATATCCTGAAGATGACCCAGCTCACGTATTTACAAAATTCAAAGAGTTTTCTTTTAGGTAGCAATTTATTCCCATAGTAATAAATGTAAATGTTCTGTTCTTTTGCAGCACGTATATAAATCAATGCATACATTTGAAAACCAGACCCATGACAGGGATCATCAGGAGTCTGACAATAAAACTTAAATCTCTGGTTTAAAAGATCTCTGGTTCTGGAATCTTATAGTTTCGTTAGTAATTTGCTGCAGTGTGAACCATTCATCCACTCAGGAGCACTCCTGCCACTGAAGTCTATAAAGTAACTTGTCTTCTGTTGACAAATGTTCAATTTATCTTCAAAAATGATTGTTCATGAGATTATACACAATGATTAATAGCCTTAAACCTAGTCTTTTCAGGTTAAATATAAATTATTTCTTGTTTTTAGTTCCTAGCCCTGTTATTATAAAATGTGAAATCCAAATATAAATGTAATTATTGTCAAATGATGCCATTTAATTACTTCCCAGCTCTAAAGACAAGAAGCCAACTTCACAATGAGTTCGTTGCACAGCAGTGGTTTGTTATATGAATTCTGGTGATAAACACTTGGCTTCTGCATACCCAAGATTCCTCATCTGTAAAATAAAGATTTTTGTTATACTTAGAGAAATGGAAAAAAACAAATAGCAATTGAGTAAAATGGTATTGTTGCCTCCAAAAATGAAGCTATTTCTCATTTTAACTGCTGATTGAGCAAGAAATATTTAGGGTTTAAAATTACAAATCCTTGTGGAGTAGCATGGAAAACTCAATTTTTTGTTACTTTAAACTAAGTGGTACTGCAAATTTCCTTTTAGATACAATTGAATCTTATATTTACTGATCATATTTAATTAGAGGACAAAATGAAATTTTTATCCTTATTACAATGAAAGTTTTCTCTTTAGTTTAAATGCTAATGAGGAAATCATCAAAGAACAAGGTCATATAAAAATGCATTTTGAAGATCCAGTTGTTTGTGGGGCCCAGAACAACTCTTATCTTTCTTCTAGTTTCAAAGCAAATTTAGGTCATCTTGATTTCTCCACTTCCAGACATTCTATAACGTCTGCACACAAGATGAAATTTACCTCACATTTTAGCACATTTTTCTGTCTATCCATCTATCAGTCTGTCTGTCTATCTATCTATCCATCCATCCATCCCCTTCTCTCTCTCTCTCTCTGTCATCTATTTATTCATCCACCCAACCAGTATCTGTTTGTCATGATGTTGCTTTATCGGTCCAGTTATGAGGTTTTTGTTTTCATTACACTGAAGTGTAATTCATACTGAAGGCTATGGGCACAAATACGGATCTCTTCCAGTCAGCTGTTCTCCTGTGACTGTCATTTAATTTAATTTAGTAGGCATAGACTCATGACGCAATGGAATGGGAAGTACACCTAATCACCTACGTTGTGTAATTGCCAGATAAGTTTGACCTTAATGTAATGATGAGAAAAATTAGCTACATCTAGAGAGTGGGATCTTCTGCAGGTCAACTAACCTGGATTCTACATTAAGTCAGTGTTATGAAGGACCAAGGAAGGGGGTATATTTTTATAGACTGAGGAGACAAAAGAGACATAGTAGCCAAATGCTATGAACCACTGGACCCTGGAAACACATTCTGAGGACAACTGGGCAAATTTGAGTTTATACTGTATGCTAGACGATATTGTCATTATTGATTTCTTAGGTACGGTACTGATGTTATGGTTGCATAAGAAATAATATCTCTTAGAAAATGCATGTTGGTAGGTCTGAGATTAATGATATTTGTAACATACTTTGGAAGATTTAATAAAAGGTAGAGGGGGGAAAAGTTAGCATGCAGGGTGTTAAAATTAGGTGAATCTGGTGGTGTAATGGTTAGGATTCGGCGTTTTCACTGCTGTGGTTTGATTATTGGTCAGGGAAGCCTTTCCTGGAGCCCTGGTGACGCAGTCGTTAAGAGTTATGGAGAGCTAGGCTGCTAACTAAAGGTGGGCAGTTCAAATCCAGCGGCAGCTCCTTGGAAACCGTATGGAGCAGTTCTGCTTCGTCCTTGTCCTATAGTGTCTCCGTGAGTTTGAATCAAATTCCAGGGCAACAAGTTTCAATGGGAGGTGAGGTGATACAGGTTTTGCTTTACTGCTCTTTGAAGCTTTCTGTGGATTTGAAAGTTTACCAAAAAACTATACATAAGTATGTTTATGTATATGTGGCATAGGGGATGAGGAGCGTGATTGATTAATTACTCAAATCAATATACAAGTGACAACTATGTAATATATATGACAAATGATTAATGTACTGTAAGTTAGAAAATTTTGAAATTAATAAGAAAAAGATAATCTCTTTAATAGAAAAATGGTCAAATAATATGAAAACATTATCGACAGATGAATAAAATCAATGGCCAATAATCCACCACCATTGCCGTGGAGTCGATTCTGACTCATAACAAACCTGTAGGACAGAGTAGAACTGCCCCATAGGATTTCCAAGGCTGTAAATCTTTACGGAAGCAGACTGCCACAACTTTGTCCCACAATGGCCTTATTAAAATATTTATCACTGATATTCAAAGACAGGAACATAAGTACAACATGAAGGTAGATATTTTGCTTATCATTTAAGGAAATATTTTTGAGTTAAAAATAATACAACATCTCGGGAAGTAGGTCCTCTCTCAATCTGCTGGTAAAAGTACACTCTCTTGAATTATATATCCTAAGAAAACCAGAAACATTGGAAAAAATGTATTTTGTAAAGATTTTTCTAAACAGGGTATTTTTTAAGGCAGAGTATTATAGATTCTGAATTCTGTTTCCTCATATTTAGAACAGATAGTATTTAAAATGTTTACCTCTTGGTGGTGTTACAAGTATTCAATGAAATAATAAGTGTAAAATTAATAGGATTAAATGAGATGATGAATGCATAGTACATGGCACTTAGAACAGTATTCAGATAGAAATAATCAACAAATACAGGATCATATAAATAACTAAGAAATTATGCAGTCATTTGAAATTATGTGTTCAAAGATTTTTAACAACATAAGAAATACTTCTGACGTTTTAAAAGAAAAAAGTTTACCCAAAACAGGGTTTTGTATGATGTCCAAAAAAAAAAATACATACTTAACTTTACACTCATGTGGAAGTATGGAAGGTCATATAGCAAAATATTAACAGTAGTTTCTTTTCTTTTCCCTCAATCTTCAGATGGTAGAAGTTTGGATAATGCCCATTTTCTTTTTTTCTCTCTAAATTTCTCACAATTATTTCATTTCCTGATGCAAAAAAAAAAAGCCTGTTGCAAATTGCAGCATTCTTCTGTGAAAATGGAATATTATTTCTATTTTCCAATGCATATTATAAATAAAAAATGGATAAGGAATGTGAGCTCAAGGTACTGATATAACTAACAGGAGTTCAGAGCCATCTGCGAAGGCCTCCTTATTCCTTAAGAGGGTTGCTGCAGGGGGAAAACAATGGTGGTGACTTGTTGAGGATGGTGTCATATTTTATTAAAAATAGAGTGGTGTGGTGGAATCAGATGGGCTTGGGTAAAAACTGATTCTGGTATTTATAGTGACATGATTTTGGGAAATTTTCTTGAGCCTCTCTGAATCTCCCTTTACTCATTTGTAAACCGAAAATTTTGTTACCTAAGTAAGAATTATATTACCTAAATGAGAATTACATTACTTATTTGTAAACTGAGAATTATATTACCTAAATGCCTATACGCTGCAGTCCTTAAATGAAATAATAATAGTGGGAAGGAGTGGAAAAGGTGGAGAGAAACCAGTATTTGTTTAATATCCACTGTACCAAGCTTTGAACTATTCAATTTACATACATAATCTCATTTAATCCCCACAGACCAGTAAGGCGCTCTTGGTACAATACCTTGCAAAGTTCATCTGACTTCAAGAGCTGCATTAATGTGGCCACAAGAGGAATTCCACGATCTGTAGTCTACAGAGCTTGCTTCATAAGCCCTAAAGCCACACGTCAGAGGTGTAATGTTTCCTTTGTCTCCACAATTGGAATTTAATAGCTTTGGCAGGTGTGAGCTCCTGAGAGTATGAAATGTTCCCATTAGCCCTCAAGCTCCATGGAGATACCCTAAAATGAATCTATGTCGAAACACAGAAACCAAGGTTAGGGTCGCTGCTTTCTAGAATGAAATAGGATGATGGAGGCCTCAGCCAGCCACAGAGGAAAATGCTTTTTGTTTATAGTTTTTGCGTCTTCCTAGCGAATCGAGTTGTGCCCTACACATTCACAGGCCTGCGTTCAGCACACAGCTGAGATAAGGTGACCCAGGAGCATTTTCAAACCATAGATAAACAGATCAAGATGGCATTAAAATTAAGAGACAGAGAGAGAGAGATCTGTAATACATTGTTATAGCTTTGAGCCTGGGTAGAAATTACTATACTTCTACAATGTCTCTGCTCCCGAGACACTTGCTATTCCATACCACTGAGTCACAGACATTGACTGCGCTTAATACATACATGTACTTCTTGTCAGCAGGCTTCTGGGTGTAAAGGGGATGGAGCTTAGTTTAAGTCAACATAACTATAAATTCTAAGGCTTTAACTTTGTTCAAGAAATGTTCTTGCAATTAAAATTGTTTGACCAGAAAGCTGTTGTTGTATCAATCAGAGTGAAAACCACTTTTTTGTTTAATTTCCAAGTTAGATAGCATTTCTTAGTCTTTTCAATTGCCCATGCTAACAGGTTTTAAGTGTATGGACCCATAGAGAATAGCATGGCTGGAAAATAATTTCGAGTAGCTTGAGTATTCTGTCCAGTTTACTGCATTATTAAATATTCCATGAATTATTCACTGTCCTTCATATCTAATAAATATTTTTTCTTACAGTCAGGATCAAAACTATGTGGCATTAAGTAAGATTACTAGACACAGATGATGTAACATCTTTCTTTTTACTAAAAAAGGTCCATTCTTGATTTATATACTGAAGGATTGAAACGCAGGGGAAAATGTGTTGACAGAAAAATAGGGAGACGATTTACTTTATTTACACAATAAATGGCCACTTTTGTTGGCATTTAATGTTTATTTTTTTACCGCCTCTGTGCCCTGAGATAAAGAGTCCAGCATGTACTTTCTTCTAGTTATCTGTCCCCAACAGAAAGTTGCCTGGGCGCTGGAAGGATAGGCTTTTGAAAACCCAAATATTTAATTACCTCGCCTGGCCAGGCTAACAAGGAAGGCTGTAGCTTAGAGAGACAAGAGAGCTTCTGCTTAGTCTGGGGCTTTGCTGTATCTGAGAATGAATGTTTGACACACTCAATGGAATGTGGAGCCGGCTGAGATATTATTAGATAGATATCACCTTCTATTTGTAGCTTTCTTATTTTCAAGCATGATGAATTCCTAGAACTGAAATAATGAGAATCAGCTAGGAGTATGACAGGCATGCTAAACAAGGCAGCCCATCTCTCAGTCAGATCTGATTGTTCCTTTTATTTTATATTGATCCCAAATTGCTTCCATGTCACTGCCAACCATTGCTTCTGGTTCTTTTTCTTGAAGCAACATGAAATAGGCCTTTCTCTTTTCTATACTACGTTGTTGTTAGTTACCAGCTAGTCAGCACCCTACACATGACAACCTTGTGCACAATGGAACGATATGCTGTCAGGTCCTGCATCATCGCTACAATCAGTTGGAAATTGGACCTTGTGATCCAAAGGGTTTTCACTGACTGATTTTTGGATGTAGATCACCAGGCCTTTCTTCCTCATACCTTCTAAGTTTTGCTGAGAACTGCTCAGCATCATAGCAGCACAAAAGCCTCCACTGATAGAAGGGTGGCTATCTGATGTTTTCTGTAATCCACAAAGGACCGTGTGAGGCTATACCATATTTAGACTTGCATTACCTAGGACAATTAGGTATTTGCATATTCATATAAGATATAGAATATAAAATAATTTCTTGCAGATCAAGGACTAGCCCCACTTGGGATCTAAAAGCAAAATATATCTTGTGAAATTATTCAAATTTACAATATTTAATCACAGCATCTCTGACACCATAAAAGAGTTGAGAATTAATGAAAATATGATTATGTGTAAGAAAATGAGAAATTTAGACTAGTAGATTTGTAATCCTGGTCGTAAGGAAATCTCTAGGCCAAACTGAATAATAAAATATATCCTAAGGGGATAAGAATCTTTATCCAATCAGAATTCATTGATAATTCATTTGGAATGTGTGAGAAGGTGCATGTCACTGGGATGGTAAGAGGTGTTTTGACGAAAGCCAGTGGACTATTCCAAAAACTTTCATTTTTTTAAAAGAAAAGAAAAAAAAAAAAAGAGCATGGCACAGTTAACATATTGCATGCCTGTCGGCATCTTATTCTAAAACACTCTCCACACAAGGGTAATTTTAATAATTAGGACTGTCATTATGCTACTGCTGACTACTTCCAAGTGTCTATCTACAGGGGATCGAAGGTCAGTGTTGTGCGTGTGTGTGTTTGTGTGTGTGTGTGTGTGTGTGTCCATTTGTGTGCCTTTATCCTTCTACTCTGGTTCAGCAGCATTTAGTCTGGCATAAAATCAGATTTTAGTTGTTACAATTAGCCTTATAAAGGTGAGGGCAGATGAGGGGAAAGGGAAGTCAAATTCTAAGATTAATATTATTTGAAATTAGACATTTGGTTCGTTATTCGAACTTTGTGCTTTAAAGTTTTTTTTTCTCTTGAAATGGAGAAAGAAAAGTTATTAGCAAAGAGAACTTTTATAATTTCCAATAATAAAACAAACACCAACAAAAAAATCTCTTGCTTTAAGTGCCAAGTTAATTCCTTTGAAAGTCTTGTTTGATATTCCTTTTAGAGCAGTTGGAAGAATGTTGTGAGGTCGAGGAGAATCTAAAAGAGTTATGGAAAATCAGAGCAGAGGGAAAACCAATCTATTCTCACTTGTACAATCATTATATCAGAATCATCTGGCAAGACTGAAAAAAAAAATGCTGATGATGTCCAGGCCCCTCTGGAGAAATTCTAACTTTATTATTCTGAGATGGGGTTTGGGCCTTAGTATTTTCTAATATCTCCCCAGGTGATTCTAATGCTTACCTGGGAATTGAAACCATTGGTCTACTCTAGAACTTCATAGACATAAAACTTATAGTTGGCAGATTCAACACTTGAACTTGGCACTTTCATGGAGATAAGTCCCTCTGTCTCTAACTAGTCATGATGTTTTACCCAGTTCCTAAAATAATGTGGTTGTTGGTCAGTAAATGGTTAGCTCAATATTATACCAGTTGTCTTGAGTCTCGCCAAAGAGACCAAATAGTAAATTTGTCTCACCTGTATTGCCACTTGTCCTTCCCACACCCAGGGCGGAGGTTTGTAATAGTCTTTTCTGTCAATTAGCCTTAGGAAGGGATCATGATCCTTTACAATATGGAATATAAGACAGCCATGACTAATGGGTCAGAGTTGTCTTGTGAAATAAAGTTATATATCACCTTGCACAAAAGTTAAAATGCCAATCATTTCCTCAGAAAGCCCTTTGAAATAAGATTTATAAATTTATGTGTTCACTGATTACAATTTATATAAAAGTAAGCTATATTTTCCATAAATTATTATGAAATAAGTGAGGATAAACTTTCATATAATTTTACAGCATAAAAATGTATAATCAGGAGGAGATTCTTTTATGAGGGAGATAGAAGATAATTTAGAGGGGGAGGAAAATGCGAATTCTGTAGAAGCAAGAGAAATACTTAAGCTATATTTAAGACCAAAACTAAGGTCTATGTCCTTGAGAATGTATGTTACTTGGGTTATGACACATGAGTATACGACAAGTAGGAAAAGATGAATTAAAAAGAATGGAACATGACTTGGTAGAGGCCAGTGAAGCTAATGTTTATTCCAATCTCAAATAATCTCTTATTCATTTACATAGGATCCAACTTATGGAACGGGAGTTAGGCAAACTACAAAAAACATATGCAAAGCAGAGCTGAGATATGGATTAAAATGGCATTTAAAAATATTATTAAACCTTCCAAACTTAAACACTAAGAAATATATTTAAAGACAAAAAATACAGGGGATATTTGTACATAATCTCATTGATTATATCTTTGTCTCCCCCTTTCATGTCAGAAGAAGAAAGATGCCTTAGGTCCTTTTGTCACTTTAATCCATAGCGTAAGATCCATCCAGTTGCATATTGTTTTTTACAAAGCTCTTCCAAAATTTATTTTCCCATAATTGATATCCTTATCCAATGAGAAAGAGCCCTTTTTATGATTACATGTAATTCCTCATGTCCATGTTCTGTTTCCTTCTACCAACATTGAAGATACAGAAAGATTTCATATAGAGGGAACCCTTTAATGCTCACCTAATGCCATCATGCGTCCATAGGCAGCATTGCTTCCCATATGCAGCAGGGTGGTCTTGCTACAATCAAAGTTGCCCTTTAGTTTGTATGATTATATTTCACATTTTCAGTATTTTACAATTATTTTTATTTTACAGAAAGGCAGTGCTTCCTTCCTTCCATCAAGAATTTGAACTCCACCAACCACTCCCAAAAGCCATCTGAATTTTCTCCTAGCATTGTTATAAGGATTCATAAGGACAACTTTTAACAGAAATTATCGTAGAAACGATTTTCTTCAACAGGTCTGTATATTTTTCTTGGAAAAAATGTAAATCTATTTTAATGGCAGTTTAGGTATAGGTGTTGGAACAGTGTAAGCATACTAAGAATCCATGTGTTACGTAAATCTTCAATTAAAAAATATTGCCTGTCTCTCTCTACCTCCGACACGTTTCTGTATTAGTTTTTAGAGCTTTTTTCTTGATGTTTATTTGGATGTTTGAGTGTGTCTTTTTAAGTATGTTGATTTTTCTCTATGTCTCTTTATGAGTTAGTTTTAGAAATACTTATGTGGTACTCTTTATGTTTATCTATTTGTATCTGTATCTTTGATACTCTGTGTCATTCAGTGTGCAGAGCACTCATTTCTCTCTTTTCCTTCCTGTATGTTCACCTGTTTGACTTTCTTTCATTCTCTCTCTGTCATTTTGTTTTCATTATCTATCCCGTTTTCAACGCTTGTGCATCATTATTAATTAATTTGATTGAAGAAATCTTTTAATTCCTGTTCATAAACCACATGGATGTTTTGATTGATAGACCTTTTTCTTAAAAAAAAAAAAAGCCCAAACACCCAGACACCTCTGTGTTCTTCTCCAACAAGACAAGGCCAGTCTACTTGTCCCTTTGTTTTGTGGCTATAATGAGCTTCTTCTTACTGAGAGAGAAACTAAAGATTTCTTCACATCCATGACCTAGAGGCAGTTCTTCTACACAAACAAAACAAAGCAAAAACATAAACACAGCCCTGGAATTAAACATTTAGAAATCTTATTAGTTACACTGACAAGTCAGAAAGAACAAAGTAAATATCATTCCAGAAAAGGCAACTGTTGAGCTGATGCAGGTAAATTTTAGATTAAAAAAAAACTTAACCTATCTAAGAAATAACATTTGATCCACTGTTGCAGCCTTATTTTCTTCTTCTGTTACTGAATGAATGGAAGCAATAAAGTGGTTATGGTGGCCCAACAGCCCTGAAAAGTCTTGTAGGTCACAAAGTTGAAAAGTTAACATTTCTGGCTTATGTCCCTTTCAAAGTACAAGCTTTTACAAACAACTTTCATTGGACTTTTTTTTTTTTTAAATATAAGTGATATTTATAATGACTTGTATCCATTTGAAAGTAAATCCTAAAACAAATAACAACAACAAAACAATGCAACTTAATTAAGTTCCATCAATCCCTGAACCTATTAGAGGACAGAGATGTAAAGCACTGGATTCAGTTTTAAATGTTAGACAACGAGTTTAGATCGTAAACTCCATGAGGACAGGAAACGGTGTCTGGTTTACTGCTTATTGTCTGGTGCCCAGCATAGTGCTTGGTGCATGTTAGGTGTTCAATAACTATACGTTGGATAAATTCAAACATTCAAAAAGCAATTTTTTTCTTTGATTCTCAAGGTATCAGCCATGGAAGAACTTTAGAATTTGGGTAACTACCTCAAGTCTAATATGTGTGTTCCAAAACAATTGTGGGCTATATTTTAGTTATCTATTTTGGGGCCTTATTTAGTTTAATAAAACAATTTTGGATAAAAGGTGGCAAATGGAATTGTCTAAGCTCTAGCCTTCCTGACAGAACAGTTTCTTTATTAATTTGAAAAATCCTCAAATATGTTTATTTTCATCCCCCTAACAGAAAATAAAATGCTTTAATGAATTATGAGACACCCTGGTGAGCAGTGCTTCTGGGCATCACCTCCTCGTTTTACCCTTTTACAGAGATGAGTCTTATCATCCTTAAAAATATTTACTTATTTTCTTATATCTTCCTTTTCTGACCATATTTTCTCTCTTGTTTCCCTCTGTACTAGAAGTAGAAATGTGATCTCACACCAATGTTTTATTGTTTTATTTTTCAGAAAAAATAAATGTTACAGAAGAAAAACATTTGAGATTTAACTTCTCACTGTTCCAACACCAGAAGGAGGTTATGATTATTGCTTGCGATACTCACTAGCTTTGAATACTGGCTGCATGTGCAAATCACAGTGCCCTAGGGTTTAAGATTTTCTTGCTGTGTTGTACATAACTTCCTTATTTGCTGCCACCAATTCAGTCTTAACAAAATTGTTGCTAGATTGGTGAACACCTAGCCCTGGTGGCGCAGTGGTTAATCGTTTGGCTGCTAACCAAAAGTCAGCAGTTTGAATCCATCAGCTGTTCCTTGGAAACCATATGGGGCAGTTCTATTCTGTCCTATAGGGTTGCGATGAGTTATGATCGACTTGACCATGACAAGTTTAGTTTTTGGTTCATTTATGTTTATCATTCATTGTCCTTATTATTACAGTAGGTATTGTAATATTCACAGGACATAGAAACATAAAAATATATGGCAAAACTAATAATAATACAATTTTTATGACTGATGTTTATACAGGCAGAATATAGAAATTGGTTCTCTACATTAAGGACCAGGAGAAACAGAAACTTCTGGGTACCCTTGTGGCCCCCTGGAATTGGTAATGAAGAATGAATGAATAAATAAGAAGTTTCCTATTGCCTTCTAAAAAGTCCATCACATGTACTTTGGAGGCTGTGTGGCAGGTCAGGGAGCAATGTCAGGCAACAAGGTGTCCATGAAATGGATTCCAGCATCAGAACACATCCTTAACAGTGTAGAGAAGCTCATTTTATAGCTGAGGACTCTGAGGCTGTAAGATGTGAAGTAAACCTGACCAAGTTTACACACCCAAGGGAGTGGAACAAGGAACTGAACAGGAAAGTCTGATTCCCACATCCATGTCCTTACCTTGCACCCTTTGCCTCCAATGCTGCTCTTTGAAAAAGGAGGCAGATTATATAGTGGGTGGATTTTTTTTGTTTAATCCCAGAACGTAGAAACATAGTGTCGTGATATCCAGTCTTCTACTGGGATATTTCTCCCAAGTGAGTTTTAACATTACAGACATCTTGGTGAAGCTGTAATTTTCTCTCCTTTTTTCTGATTATACTACCCCTGCTTCCTCCCTGTTCTTCCCTTGCTCCTGTTTCTTACATTTCCCCATGGATAACTTTCTAATGTTCTTCCTACAATCTGAATAGTAAAAGTTGATATACATGTAGATGGTAATGGGTAACTGGGTGCTGGAATACTGTTCTATTTTGTGGGGGAGGGGGTGGGAATCAGAGTGAATAAGGAATATATAAGCTGGTGTAGTAGTTACATATTATTCTAGAATATTTATGTTTTCTGTCCTCGGAGTTAGTGCTAAAATAATTTTGTATGTCAATTTGACCCTTACTACTTCGGATATGTCAAAATGAGAAATTTTGAGTTAGAATAATCCATCTCTGATGTTATAAGGGAGCTAAAGGCTGCTGAAGAAGGAGCCCAGACTCTCTACCAGGCAGTGAGAGAGACTGTTGCGATAGAATTGAGCAGAATAAGAAAACATGGGGCAGCTTCAAAATCTCTCTAAAAAAAATTTGACTTTATTTTCCATGTAGGAAATAAGGAAGAGATGATTTTGAAATACCTATTTTTGATAAGTATTTCATTGAATTTATAAATCAATTGGGAGAAAATTACCATCTTGAAAATATTGAGTCTGCCAATCCATGAACATGAAATATGTCTCCATTTATTTTGAGCATCTTAAATTTTTCTCACCAGTGTTGTGCACTTCTCAGTGCACAAGTATTACCTTCTTCCTGTTAAATTGATTCCTATGTGCTTTATTATTTTTGGAGCCCTGGTGGCACAGTGGTTAAGAGCTTGGCTGCTAACCAAAAGTTCAGCAGTTCAAATCCACCATCTGCTCTTGGGAACCCTATGGAGCTGTTATTCTTTTTGACAATATTGTGAATGGAATTGTTTCTTAATTTCATTTTCAGATTGTTCACTACTAGAATATAGAAATGCAATTGATTTTTTTATATTGACCTTGTATCCTGTGTCCTTGCTAAACTTGTTTATTAGTTCTGGTAGTGTTTTTTTATGGATTCTTTGGGATTTTCTATACATAGGACTATGTATTTTACAAATAAAGACAATTTTACTTCTTCCTGTCCAATCTGAATGACTTTTATTTCTTTTTTGTGCCTTACAACACTGACTTGAACCCCCAGTATAATGTTGTAGAAGTTTTAATTTTATGAATTCATATTTCTATGTTGCAGTAAGGGATTGAGTTAATTATGGGAGGGACTTTATACTTTTAGAAATTTAGAACTGGCTTTGAACTCAAAATTCAGTTGCGTAGTCACACCACTTACGGGCTGCATAAACTTGCTATGAATTCTCTTTTCCCTGTAAAACATCCCATGTGTTTTCTAAAGTTTCTGTATGTTATGGTCCCCTCTGGCTTTTATTTTCCACTTCCTGTAAATTCTTGGTTTTTGCTCCTATCTTGGAACTTTTACTTTATAGCTTATAATCTCCCTGCCCACCTCCTCCCCTGACAACTAACCATAAAAATGAATCTTTGCATGTATTAGAACTTTTATTTATTGTATTGTTGTTAGCTGCCATCAAGTCACGCCCGACTCATAGCCATTGTGGTCCACAGGTCTTTGTTAGCTGAGTTTTGGAAGTAGGTCCCTGGGGCTTTCTTTCTAGACTGTCTTAGTCTGGAAGCCATGCAGAAACTTGTTTAACATCATAGCAGCACACTATCCTCCACTGACAGACAAGTGATGGCTGTGGCTGAAGTACATTGACTGGGAATGGAACCGGGTCTCCCGTGTGGAAGGTGAGAATTCTACCTTGGAACCACCATTATTTATTGTATAGGACTTTTATTTCTTCTCAGGGGAAGGGCTTACACCCAACATTCTCCAATAAAAAGAAGAAAAGAAAAACAAGCAAACAAACAAACTTAAAATCGCGTACCAGAAATCTTACCATTGTTTTGGCTACTTAATATAGGAAACTTCTCATTGACCTTATTAATCCACACAGGCCTGGCTACTGCCAGCATCTTGATGGTTTTTCTCTCCCCATTTCAACTCTAATGTATTTGCCCAACTCTTCCCTTAAATTCTTCTTCATCGGTTCTGCAAAGAATTTCAGCTCTTACTTGTCCCGACTTGCAAACTCAGTTCCAGACCCAACTTTTCCTTTTCCTTCAAGTTTTTTAGTTGAATGAATGTTTAATTTACTAAATGAATTCATAATTCTTGCATAACAATGGTGCTTTGAAATAGTATTTATTTTCTTCTGTGTTAAATTGACATAGCATTAGTTGGCCTATGTCTTCATGTGGCACATTCAACAGAAGCAACCCTGGTCAGCTTTTTGTATAGTGTGGATGACCTTGTGTCAAGATCTGCTGTAGGACAGAGGTGGCTTCACTGTCTGTATAATTGACCTTGGATAAACTTGTTTTTTTACTCTTCTTGAGGCTATCAGGGAAACTCAAAAGGAACATTCTATTAGGGGGAGATAGTTTAAAACAGTACTAAAGAATATAAATTTATCTAATGATAACCGCTTTAAAGAAATAAAAATAAAATGCTATGCCAGAACATAGTTGTAGAAACTTTTCTTATTTCCTTAGTATCATTATCCCAATATACGTAAAGTTTTGTCATTGGTTTTACATGGATAGAACGTCAGTATCTTTAAAAAGTTATTCATTAAACGTTGATATCTATATTTTTCCTCTTGTTAGTAAAGAAAGGTAAATTCATAAGCATACAATGATCATAAATGTCTTCCTGGATCTGGTGTTTGAAATGTAATTTTTTCCTGTTATGCCTTAACAAATTATTTATTTCCAGCCATAATCTTTACAAAACTTTTTTTCTACATGTGATAATTCGGCAGCATAAATATAAATAAATGTAACGATGTAAAATATTAAGTAACAGGTTATATAAGAGATGATAAATTAAAAAGCATTTCCAGCCAAAGAAATGAATTTAAGGGACAGACATACCTGCAGATTTAGGGGTTTTAAACACATATGTTGTATATTTAATTTTTCTTGGAATAAATCTAAGAAACAAACAGAAATTTATTATGAAAATTTGTATACACAGAGGCACATCATTAACATTTAATTTCAGACCTATTACTCTAGTTATTTCCAAAATTATCCTTCTAAATAGTCTTAAATGTTAGGTAATTAATTAAGAAAAATTATATACTGCATAATCATAATCAGAAAAATAACATTTTCAGGAGATTAGTAACGACTGTGTTACAACATAAATGATCAAGTTGATTTATATTTGAAAATACTTTATAAATGCTATTTAATTCAGGTGTAATTAGCTCCTTGTAATGTAACATTTACTATTCTGAATAATCCATGTTTCTCTCTCTCTCTCTTTTTTTTTCCGTCAATATGGATTAAAAGTAAACCAAGATTTCTTTCTTCCCAAATGTTAAGACACTTCCAAATCTGAATAACAGTATTAAAAATAAATATTAGTTGTAATTAACATGCTGTACTTTGGTCCTTTATATCATAATTTTAGACATTTATATCACCGTGTCATTTCTTAAAAGTAACTTCATATGACGAACTCAATTTTCTTGCCCATTCTGTAATTCATATACAAAATGTACAACAGAAAATGCTTCCTCTCTGCAATGTACTACCTGTGTTAAATGATCTAAATGACTGGACATAATTAATGTTGCTTACTATCTATAAAATAGTAATAGTAGTAGCTGCAGCAGCCGCAGCATTAGCAGCAGTAATAATTGTAGTAATATAGCAAGCATTTGTATAACACTCTTAGTTTTACAAACTACTGATATATTTCTTATCTTATTTTATCTTCAGATCATTAATATTATTTACATTTTACAGATGAATGTTTGGAGGCTCAGGGAATTTTCCTTGCTGCTAAAATTACTTAGTAGTGCTAAAACTCTAGCCTACATTTCTGACTTACACACCTGCAATCCCTATATTATGGTACAAGTTGTTAGAGGGTGGTAGGCAAGTGTATCAGTCAGGGTTCCCAAAGAAATTGAGCCAGTAGGGCACACACACACATACACACGCACACACATACACACACACACACACACACACACACCCCACACACCCATAAAGGTCCCTAGGTGGTGCAAACAGTTTCCTCTCAAGTGCTAACCTAAAGTTTGGTGGTTCAAACTCACCCTGTGATACCACAGAAGAAAGTCCTGGTGATCTGCTTTCTGTTAAGATTACAGCCAAGAAAACCATATCGAGCAGTTCTACTCTGGGTCACCATGAGTCAGAATCAATTTGACAGCAAATTTTTTTTAATACATATATACATATATATGTGTGTGTTTATATATACATGTATATATGTGTGTGTGTGTATATATACATATATATATATATACATATATGTAAGTATAGATAGTGAAATCTGTGAGAGCTGGAACTCTACGGGACTGCCTTGTTTATCCGGGTTCAAAGTTTTCCACCTTTGATGGGGTACAGTCTTACCACTGTTCTATCACTCTCTGTTAGTGGACAATATTTGAGTTTTCCTTTTCTGACAGGTCTCTGCCTTACGTAGGTTCCAGTTTTCATAGGTTTTACTTGATATATATATATATATATTACTGTATATATGCATATATACACATACAGACATATACATGTAAAGAGAGAATGAAAGAGAGGGATTTATTTTAAGGAATAGATTCATGCAATTATGGGGTCTGGCAACTATAAAATTTGTAGGGCAGGCTAGCAAGTTGTAAACTCAGGCAAGAGTTAATGTTGCAATCTTGTGTCTGAAATTTGTAGTGCAGACTAACAGGCCATAAGGCAGCATTTCTAAGCTACACTCTTGAGGCAGAATTCCTTCTTATCCCAGAAACATCAAATTTTGCTCTTAAGGCCTTCAATTGATTGGATGAATACCATCCAAGTTATAGAGGGTGATCTCCTTTACTTAAAGTCAACTGATTATAAAAGTTAATCACTTCGATAAAATGCATTCACAGCAACGTCAAGACTAGTGTTTGACCAAACAACTGGGCACCATAGCCTAGACAAACTGACACATAAAATTAACCATGAGAGCAGGGCATGATTTTATCCAAAGAGGAAGTGGAAATCTAGGACATTCATTTATTCTACATACATAGCGTGTGGACAATTCACTGGTTGCTGCAGAGGAACCAGAAATACATGAGCTAAAGGTTCTCTAGGAGATAATAAACATTCTGAATGTTTTCACATAGTAGACATCTACTTGTAAATGAAAATAATCTTGTTTCTAAAAAAAAAAAAAACATAGAAATACCAAAAATGTTGTTTCTTAAAATTTATGGTATTTTACGAAACTATGACTATTTAAAAGCTTTCTTATGGTTTTTTGGATTAAAGTCACCAGAACATTTGTTAGACATCATAAATGTACTAAACGTTGCATTAGTTGCCAGAGTTAAAACAACTTTCTAAGTGTCTATGTCCAGTATCTATGTAGGTATTAGGAAGAACGAATATCCCACAGCCTTGCTATTAATATGTCATCCAAGAACCAGACCATCAACAACAACTGGGAGCTAGATAAAAATGCAGACTCTTAGGTTCCACTCGATACTTACTGAATCAGAATTTACATTTGAACAAAATTCCAAAGTACTGTTTTGCTCATTATGCACTAGCCTACAGGTAAGAAGGAATGAGTCAACGATTTGTTAGACTTAGCATGGTGTGAAACTAAATTGGTTACCAAAAAAGCAAGTTTTGAGGGCTGAGTATGCCATTACTTAGCAGCTATATGTTCCTTGGCAAAGAATATAACCAAATGAGGCTCAACAGCCTCATCTGTAAGATGGGAGGCTTGGACTAGTTTCTAACATGTTTCCGTTGCTAACATGCTTTTTATTTTTCTAAATTAATTGGTACTTGAAAATTGATGAATGACATCTGCAGAGAATTGTAATACTGTGTGCACTTAAGTGACTGATAAAAAAATTAACTGCTTTGAAATTGTAACTGTGGTAGTTTACTTCCCCGTACGTCAGAGCATCTGAATAAGGGTTTAGCAAATATTAGTCCTTGATTGTAGATTTGGGCTTTCATCGTTAACACAATTCTTTTAAAAACCAGGCAACAGTTGCTTTATTTGCATTTTCTGATTATATGACCAATGGTTAATAACCAATACCAGAGTCTACATCCAAACGTGGTTGTCAAATCCAGTCATCACCCAGAGAAGCGTTTGGGAGCAAACCTTGATGCTTTACTCATCCCCATGGCCCTTAGCTTCTTGTGTCTTAGCTTCTATTACACAGTGAGCTTGGGCAATGAGGCAGGGCAATTTGCCTCCAGGCTGTGTCTCATGAGGTGAATCTTCATAGCAGAGAATTCATCATTTGCTGTCTAGCAAACTTAAAAACTATCTAATTATCAGCATACGTAAATAGCTGGCTACGCTGAGTGAGATTATATACCAGAAGGTATTCTCTGTATCTTTTAGACTAATGCCTGTCCTTTTCTTGTTTTTATTGATGATTTCAAGAAATATCTCCAACCCCTTTAGAGCTCAACATTCTTCTAAATAAACACCAAAACCATGACCTTTCCTTGTACAAGTTGTACTGGTTTCCCCTCTATCGTGTACTGTCTCACCCTTCACCCAAGATACCACTTATCTATTGCCTATTTACTATTTCCCCCCCCACCCCTCCCATCCCTGGTAACCAACAAAGATTGTCACATTTTGTGTGTGAACTTTTTCATGGGTTTTTACAATAGAGGTCTCAGGCAATATTTGTCCTTTTGTGATTGACTTATTTCACTCAGAATAATGTCCTCCAGTTTCATCCATGTTATGAGATGCTTCACAGATTCATTGTTGTTCTTTCTCGTTGCATAGTAC
>NW_004443948.1:2521368-2536690 GCF_000243295.1 Trichechus manatus latirostris | reverse complement strand
TTCTATGCTCGGAAATAGCTTGAGTAGTACTGGTACAAGCTCTTCTGTAAATGTTTTGTAGAATTCTCCAATGAAGCCATCTGGGCCAGGGCTTTTTTTGGTTGGGAGTTTTTTTTATTACTTTTTCAATCTCTTCTCTTGTTATGGGTCTGTTCAGATTTTCAGTATCACTTTGTTGTAATTTGGGTAGGTAGTGTGTTTCTAGAAATTTATCCATTTCCTCTAGGTTTTCAAATTTGGTTGGAGTATAGTGTTTCATAATATTCTGTTAGAATCCTTTTGATTTCAGTTGTGTCTGTTGTAATGTCCCCCATTTCATTTGTTATTTGGGTTATTTGCATCCTCTCCTGTTTTTCTTTTGTCAGTCTGGCCAGTGGTTTGTCGATTTTGTTGATTACTTCTAACATTTTTATGAGAGACAACTAGTTATTTTTTGCAGGAAACTTGAACTATGCTCATTTAAGGAATATATACCTTTTTTAAAAAATCACACACTAATGACTATTTAATATTTTTCCCTATTTTTTTAAAATCTAAATGGATGTTTAGGAAAGGATTTTTATTATCAAGAAAATATTTATCAGAAGTTCAGTAATGTATTTAATTTTACATTTCAGTTGATTTTTGCTTAACTAAAAATAATTAAATTATATAGATATAGATATTAAACCTCGCCCCCCCTTAAAAAAAAACCCATTGCTCAAGAGTTGATTCCGACTCATAGCAACCCTACATGACAGAGTAGAACTGTCCCATAGAGTTTCCAAGGAGTGGCTGGTGGATTCAAACTGCCAACCTTTTGATTATCAGCTGAGCTCTTAACCACTGAGTCCCAGTTTTCTAGATATAGATACCTACCTGCCTATCTGTTATCTATCTGAAATTTATTGTGTAAAAATTGAATGAAATTTTCCAAAATACATACAAACTCATTTAGGATAGGAAACAGAAAAGTAAAAAGAAGTGAAGTACCTTGCAGTCCTAACAACTAGAGGTAATTACCATTTAGTTTTTCATTTATTTCCTTTGGCTACAGTGTAATCATATTCTAAATACAATTTTGTATCCAGATATTTCTCTTAGTATTTATCTTGATTAATATTCCATGCCATTAATTATTCTTTAAAAATACGCCTTTGTAATGATTTTAGAATATTTCATACCATACATGAATTCTGAATGATTCCGTGATCCCGGTAATTACATAGCATTGTTAATACTATTAAGGTTAAGAGTCTTTGTTCATAGTTCATATATCTTTACCCTCACATCTTTGATTAATGTAAAATACATGGAAGTAGAATAATGCTAAGAGTATGAACAAGCTTCAGGATTAACATATTGGCTAAACAACCTTTTTTAAGACTTTATACTGAATTACATTCTTAACAGATGTTATGAGGATTCAGTCTCTGTAAACCTTCATAAGAATTACACATTATTTTTAAAATGTTCCTCAATTATTAAATTTAAAATGATACATCATTACTATTTTTATTTAATTATCACTCTTTTTATTTTGGAGCTCTGATGGCACAGTGGTTAAGAGCTTGACTGCTAACCAAAAGGTTGGCAGTTTGAATCCACCAGCCACTCCTTGGAAACCCAATGGGGCAGTTCTACTCTGTCTTATAGGATTGCAGTGAGTCAGAATTGACTCAAAGGCAATGGGTTGGTTGGTTTTTATTTTTATTTTATTATTTATTAATCACTAATGGGTGAAGCCACCACTTGTCTGCCAGTTTGTCATAGTGTGATGGTTTACCATTTCAAGACACAGCATATGATCAAGAACTGGTGGTACTGAAGGAAGAAGTCCAAGATGGACTGAAGGCATTGGCAAAAAACAAGGCTCCAGGAATTGACGGTATACCAAGTGAGACATTTCAACAAACGGATGCAATGCTGGAAGTGCTCACCCATCTATGCCAAGAAATTTGGAAGACAGTTACCTGGCCAATTGACTGGAAGAGATCCATATTAGTGCCCATTCCAAAGAAATGTGATCCAACAGAATGCAGAAATTATTTAACAATATCATTAATATCACAGAGAAGTAAAATTTTACTGAAGATAATTCAAAACTGGAGGCAGCAGTACATCAACAGGGAACTGCCAGAAGTTCAAGCCACATTCAGAAGAGGATGTATAACAAGAGATACCATTGCTAATGTCAGATGGATTTTGGCTAACAGTAGAGAATACCAAAAAGATGTTGCCCATGTTTTATTGACTATGCGAAGGCACTCGATTGTGTGGATCATAACAAATTGTGGATAACATTGGAAAGAATGGGAATTCCAGAACACTTAATTGTGTTCACGAGGAACGTGTACATAGACCAAAAGCCAGTTGTTCAAACAAAATAAGGGGAAATTGCGTGGTTTGAAACGAGGAAAATTATGCGTCAGGGTTGTATCCTTTCACCATGCTTATTCTGTCGGGAACCCTGGTGGCACAGTGGCTTACAGCTCGGCTGCTAACAAAAGGTCGGCAGTTTGAATCTACCAGCCACTCCTTGGAAACCCTATAGGACAGTTCTACTCTGTCCTATAGCATCACTATGAGTCAGAATTGACTCAACGGCAACAGGTTTATTCAATCTGTATGCTGAGCAAGTAATCTGAGACTGGACTATATGAAGAATACCGCATCAGGATTGGAGGAAGACTCAGTAACAACCTGCAACATGCAGATGACACAACCTTGCTTGCTGAAGATGAAGAGGACTTGAAGCACTTACTGAGGAAGATCGAAGAATACAGCCTTCAGTATGGATCACACTTCAACACAGAGAAAATAAAAATCCTCACAACTGGACCAATAAGCAACATATGATAAATGGTGAAAATATTGAAGTTGTCAAGGATTTCATTTTACTTTGATCCACAATCAATGCCCACAGAAGCAGCAGTCAAAAAGTCAAACGATGCATTGCATTGGGTAAATTGGCTGCAAAAGATCTTTTTTAAAATTAAAAAGGAATGATGTCACTTTGAGGACTAAAGTGCGCTTAGTATTTTCAGTTGTGTCATATGTATGGAAAATCTGGACAATGAAAAGGAAGACCAAAGAAGAAGTGATGCCTTTGAATTATGGTATTGGTGAAGAATCTTGAATATAACATGGACTGTCAAAAGAACGAACAAATCTGTCTTGGAAGAAGTACAAACAGAATGCTCATTAGAAGTGAGGATGGGGAGACTTCGTCTCGTGTACTTTGGACATTTTGTCGGGAGAGACCAGTTTCTGGAGGAGGACATCATGCCTGGTAAAGCAGAAAGTCAGCAAAAAAGAGGAAGACCCTTGAAGTAGTCATCTAGTGCTGCTATAACAAAATACCACAAGTGGATGGCTTTAACAAAAAGAAATGTATTTCTTCACAGTAAAGTAGTCCAGAAGTCCAAATTCAGGATGTAAGCTCCAGAGGAAAGCTTTCTCTCTCTATCAGCCTTCTCATCAATCTTTCCCCAGACTAGGAGCTTCTCCAAGCAAGGACCCTGGGTCCAAAGGACGCACTCTGCTCCTAGCACTGCTTTCTTGGTGGTATGAGGTCCCACCTCTCTGCTTGCTTCCCTTTCTTTTTAACTCTTGTAAGATAAAAGGTGATGCAGCCCACACCCCAGGGAAACTCCCTTATACATTGGATCAAGGATGTGACCTTAGTAAGGGTGTTATAATCCCACCCTAATCCTCTTTAACATAAAATTGCAATCACAAAATGGAGGACAACCACACAATACTGGGAATCATGGCCCAACCAAACTGATACACACATTTTTGGGGGGACATAATTCAATCCATGACACCCTTCAATGAGATGGATTGACACAGTGGCTACAACAATGGGCTCAAACAAACAACGATTGTGAGAATGGCACAGGACCAAGCAGTATTTCGTTCCATCGTGCATGGGTTGCTATGAGTCAGAACTGACTCACGGGCATCTAACAACAACGAGTGAATATTTTTCGTTTTAAATATTATTCTTTCTTTAGTTGTTGTTCATATCATTTGTTCCGCTTTTTAAAATAGAGTAAACAGTTTACTTTTGATTTGTAAGTCTTTATATATCAAAATTTTTTGTTGGCAAACTTTTTTTTTTTAATTGTACTAAAGTACTAAATAAATAAATTTAGATGAAGGTTTACAGAACAAGCTAGCTTCTCATTAAATAATACACATATTTTTTGTGACACTGGTTACTAACCCCATGACATGTCAACACTCTCCCTTCTCGAACTTTGGTTGCCTATTACCAGCGTTTCTGTCCCCGCCTGCCTTCTAGTCCTTGCCCCAGGGGTAGTGTGCCACATTAGTCTCATTTTGTTTTATGGGCCTGACTAATCTTTGACTGAACAGTGAACCTCAGGAGTGACTTCATTACCAAGCTAAGAGGGTGTCTGGGGCCATACTCTTAGGGTTTCTCCAGTCTCTGTCAGGCCAGTAAGTCTGGTCTTTTTTTTTGTGAGTTAGAATTTTGTTCTACATTTTCTAGCATGTTCTCCTGCTCTGTCTGGGACCCTCTATTGTGATCCCTGTCAGAGCAGTCAGTGGTGGCAGCCAGGCACCATTTAGTTGTACTGGACTCAGTCCGAGGTAGGCTATGGTAGCTGTGGTCTGTTAGTCCTTTGTACTCATCTTTCCCTTGTGTCTTTAGTTTTCTTCATTCTCCCTTGCTTCCGATGGGGTAAGACCAGTGGAGTATCTTAGATGGATGCTCACGAACTTTTAAGACCGCAGACACTACTCACCAAAGCAGAGTGTAGAACATTTTCTTTATAAATTATGTTATGCCAATTGAGCTAGATGTTCTCCAAGATCATGGTCCCCAGAGCCCTCAGCCCAGCAGTTTGGTCCTTCAGGAAGTTTGGATGTGTCTGTGGAGCTTCCCTGACCTTGCCTTGTACAAGCTGTGCTGGTTTCCCCAGTATTGTGTACTGTCTCACCCTTCACCAAAGATACCACTTAGCTATTGTCAATTTTGTGTTTTTCCATTCCCACCCCCTCCCTCATAACCATCAAAGATTGCTTTTTTTTTGTGTGTAAACCTTTTCATGAGTTTTTATAGTAGTAGTTTCATACAATATTTGTCCTTTTGTAATTGATTTATTTCACTCAGCATACTGCCCTCCAGATTCATCCATGTTGTGAGATGCTTCGCAGATTTGTCATTGTTCTTTATCCTTGTGTAGTACTCCATTGTGTGTATGTACTATAGTTTGTTTATTTATTCATCTGTTGATGGGCATCTAGGTTGTTTCCATCTTTTTGCTATTGTGAACAATGCTGCAATGAACATGGGTGTGCATATGTCTATTTGTGTGATGGCTCTTATTTCTCTAGGATTTTTTCCTAGGAGTGAGTTTGCTGGATCATATGGTATTTCTGTTTCTAGCTTTCTAAGGAAGTGCCGTATCGTTTTCCAAAATGGTTGTATCATTTTGCATTCCCATCAGCAGTGCGTAAGAGTTCCGATCTCCCCTCAGCCTCTCCAACATTTGTTATTTTCTGTTTTTTTTTTTTTGATGCGGGCCAGTAATGTTGTGGTAAGATTAACATTCCAGTACAATGTTAAATGGGAGTGGTGATAAAGGGCTTCATTGTCTTGTTCCTGTTCTCATGGGAAATGTTTTCAGCCTCTCTCCATTAAGAATGATATTCGCCCTTGGTTTTGTATATAGATGCCTTTTATTATGTTGAGTAATTTCTGTTCTATACCTATTTTATTGAGAGTTTTTATCAGGAATGGGTGTTGGACTTTGTCAAACGCCTTTTCTGCATCGAGTAAGATGATCATGTGATTCTTTTATTTATGTGGCGAATTATGTTGATTGATTTTCTAATGTTGAACCATCCTTGCATACCTGGTATGAATCTTGCTTGGTTGTGGTGTATTATTTTTTTGATGTGATGCTGAATTCTATTGGCTGGAATTTTGTTGAGAATTTTTGCATCTATATTCATGAGAAATATGGGTCTATAATTTTCTTTTTTTGTGGCATCTTTGCCTGGTTTTGGTATCAGGGTTATGGTGGCTTCATAGAATGAATTTGGAAGTATCCTTTCCTTTTCTAAGTTCTGCAATAGTTTGAGTAGTACTAGTGTAAGCTCTTCTCTGAATGTTTGGTAGAATTCTCCAGTGAAGCCATCTGGGCCAAGCCTTTTTTTTGTTAGGAGTTTTTTATTACCTTTTCAATCTCTTCTCTTGTTATGGGTCTTTTCAGATTTTCAACATGATTTTGTGTTAGTTTAGGTAGGGAGTGTGTTTCTAGTAATTTGTTCACTTCCTCTAAGTTTTCAAATTTATTGGAGTGTAGTTTTTCATAGTATTCTGTTATGTTCCTTTTTATTTCAGTTGGGTCTTTTGTAATGTCCCCCATTTCATTTCTTATTTGAGTTATTTGCATCCTCGCTTGTTTTTCTTTTGTCAGTTTGGCCAGTGGTTTGTTGATTTTGTTGATCCTTTCAAAGAACCAACTTTTGGTTTTGTTGATTCTTTCCATTGTTTTTCTATTCTCTATTTCATTTATTTCTCTCTGATCTTTATTATTTCCTTTCTTCTGGTGACTGTGGACTTTTCTGTTTTGTATTTGTTGAAGTCGTGCAGCTAATGTTCTGATATTATCCCTTTCTTCTTTTTTGATGTGTGCATCGATTGCTATAAATTGACCTTTGATCACTGTCTTTGCTTTGTCCCAAAGGTTTTGGTATGATGTGTTTTCATTCTTGTTTGATTCTAGGAATTTTTTGATTCCATCTTTGATTTCTTCTATTACCCAGTTGTTTTTCAGCCGGGTGCTATTCAGTTTCCATGTAATTGATTTTTTTTCTTTGCTCTTCCTTTTGTTAATTTCTACTTTGATGGCATTGTGATCAGAGAAGATACTTTGTATTATCTCAATGTTCTGGATTTTGTTGAGGGTTGCTCTGTGGCCTAAGATGTGGTCTATTCTAGAGAACATTCCATGGGTGTTGGAAAAGAATGTGTACTTTTCAGCTCTTGGGTGGAGTGTTCTGTATATGTCTATGAGTTCAAGTTGGCTGATTGTGGCCTTTAGATCTTCTTATCTTTATTGAGTTTCTTTCTAGATGTCCTATCCTTTACTGAGAGTGGTGTGTTGAAGTCTACTATTATTGTGAAACTGTCAATTTCTCTTTTCAGTGCTGTTAGAGTTTGTTTTATGTATTTTGGAGCCCTGTCATTGGGTGCGTAGATATTTGTTATGGTTATGTCTTCATGATGGGTTGCCCCTGTAATCATTATATAATGCCCTTCTTTATCTTTTATGCTGGATTTTGTTTTAAAGTTTATTTTATCTGAGATTAGTATTGCCACTTTTTCTCTTCTTTTTAGTAGCTGTTTGCTTGATATATTTTTTCATCCTTTGATTTTTAAAAAAATTAGGTCTTTGTTTCTAAGATGTGTCTCTTGTAGACAGCATATTGATGGATCTTGTTTTTTTTTTTATCCACTCTGTCACTCTCTGTCTCTTTATGGGTGCATTTAAGCCATTTACATTCAGGTAATTATTGATAGATGTGAGTTTATTGCTCTCATTTTGTAGTACTTTTTTTTTTTTGGTGCTGATGTTTTCTTTGTTCCTCTTCCTCTCCTGTGCTGAATTCCTTTCTTTTGTGGATTTTTTTTCATTTCTTTGTTTTTGTAGATTTTGTTTTTACTGAGACTTTAGGTTTTTCTTCTTTATTTTGATGAGTAGATTTGTTAACTTTCTTTGTGGTTACCTTGAAATTTACCTTTATCTTCCTAAGTTTGAATCAGTCTGTTATCACTTGGTGTTGCCTTGCCTTCCTCTCTGTTAGAAAATTGTATACCTACACCATTTATTCCCTCTTTTATTGTTCTGATGTTGTCGTCATTTACAGATTAACCTCTGTGGTTCCCTGTTGTAAATCTGTTAGTTTTGATTAATCCTTGAGAGTTTATTTCGTAGGGTGATATCTGGCTGGTGAAGTCTTGCGTCCTAGATTCAGGCTGCTGTCTGATGTTGTTTGTTCTCAAACTGAAGGACTCTGTTTAATAATTCTTGTAAGTTTGTTTGGTTTTTACATATTTCCTTAATTTCTGTTTATCTAGAAATGTCCTAATCTCACCATCATATTTGAAGGAGAGTTTTGCAGGATATATTATTCTTGGCTGGTAATTTTTTTCTTTCAAGGTTTTATATATGTTATCTCATTGCCTTCTTTGTTGGCAAAAATTTTATTTCAATTTCTAGGTTATTTTAAATATTGTTTACATTGTTACTGACCTGAGGTAGTATTGATTTTTAAATAGTCAATTCTGTTTTTTTCCTTGCTACTTCTTCCATGTTTTGTGCATATAAAGTCCTTTCCCATCTCAATATTTGATTAATATTGACTTGTTTTACTTTTCAGTTTTTATAATGTAACTCTTTATTAGAAAGTAACATTTAAATAACACAAGTTTTACTCTTATGTCTGGGTTCTTGTTTGCAAGAAAGGGAAACACACTTTAATTTGAGCAAGAAATGAAATTATCGATCACTGGGAAGATGGTAAAACCAGAATTGAAAAATGATCAGGAATGAAGGAGCTTCAGCAGCAGCCAACATCACAGTGAAAATCACGTGAGAGAATAAGTCTACTGAGAAGATTGTGCTCTCCTGTTGCTAAAAACAGAGCAGGCACAGCTTGTACCACTGCTCCTGCTGTGCTTATACACTGGTGTTGATTACTGTCCTTGGCAATTGTTGCCACCACTACTGCTGGCTCCACTGGACTGAGTGCTCTGGTTCCATTTTGTATGCATCACTTTAACTCAAAGTCCTAGCTTGTGAGCATGACTGGTCATTTGCTCATGCCTAGAGCCTACACTTCATGTTATGTTAGTTAATAGATGTTCTTATTTTTATGTCAATTGTAACTCAGGTTTTCTGTTATTTTTAGCCAAATATATCTCACCTGAAACAAAATTTGGCATCAAGAAATGCGATGCTCCACATAACACAACTAAAATTTGGAATTGGTGGTATTGAGGAGGTTAGGTGAAGGATGGTGAAGGGCCCTTTCTTTGCAGCTTGGAAGTTGATGGCTATTATTAAGTGACAAGAAGCACTTGATTACACTCCTGCATCTGGTGACACAGACTTCTTGTCTGCCAACATAGAGAAATAGTAGGAAAAAAATCAGGGTGTTATGGTGTGTTGGTCTTTCTCAGTATTCAGTAAGGTCAATAAAGAGGCTAAGTGAGGTGACCTCTCTGAAATCAAAAAAGAGCAAATATTTGTCTTTTCTGACAGAGGTCTTTTTACCTGTTGTCTACATCTGAGCTGACTGAGAGTCCAATAATCTGTTAGGATGGGGAAAGCTAAATTCTCTAAGCTAAAGTCAGGGCAGGTAGGAGCAGAGAAATAGGTGACTTAGCTGGAGACCCCAAATTTCTATTTTTTGGTTTTGGTTTTGGTTTGTAAGCTGATGAGTCTTTAAGGAATACTACGATAAAGAGAGATATTAAAAAAAAAAAAAAAAAAAAAAAGTAGCTGTAATGTGGAAGCAATTTAAGGGGGGGTGCATCCTCACCCAAGGCTATTTTTATAGCTCCTTCAAGGCAGAGAGTCAGGGAGAGGAGTAGCTCACAGAAACATCTGTCTGGGGCCCAGACATTTAAAAATTCAAAATTATGACAGTCATTTTGACCATAGATACAAGCTCATGGAATTTAGAGGAAACCAAAAACCTAGTAAGGTTTCAATGGATTTTTATATTGCCAGAGAAACCCCAAGTCTGACTGATTAAAAACAAAACACGTTGCTGTCGACTCGATTCTGACTCACAGCAACCCTATAGTGCAGAGTAGAACTGCCCCATAAGGTTTCCAAGGAGCAGCTGGTGGATTCAAACTGGCAACCTTTTGGTTAGCAACCAAGCTCTTAAGTACTGTGCCAGCAGGGGTCCAACTGATTAAAGCCTGAAAATTTTGATCCCTTAAAGTAAATTCCTGGTCACCAGTTCATAATTTTTTGAATTTCAGGCATCTTGTGCTACATAAAGCCCCATGTTTAAGCCTTTTGTGAAATAAGAAAGTACGAAGCCACCTCCAGGGTTGGCTATGTGACAACACGTTAACTTAGGCCAAGGTGTTTCCATTTCTCTATCATAGTGTAGTGATACACGTACTCCAGAGGACAGGGCAATACCTGTGAGTCAGCTGTAGCGAGAAGAAAGGAGGCAGACCAGTGGTGATTCCCCCTTACCTCAGATTCTCCCACTCTTGAAAGGAAAGTGAATTTTAAGACCTCATCTCCTTTATATGCAGTTCATATCCTCACTTGGAAATACAATCCACAGCAAGGTGAATTTTTCAGCCCTGTTTTGTTGTAAATGCTAATGTGATTTCCTACAGAAATACTGCTGAATATTTTTTTAATAAAGAGCCTTGCACATGTGACCACATACATGTTAGGAGGCTGCATGCTCCAGGAGCCTGGACTCCAGACTGGAACTTGAGGATGGTCTCCTTGATTTCTGAGCATAACGCTCCCCTCTCCTGATTTCTGTGAACAGAAAACAAAAGAGAGAATGAGGGAAACTGCTTTTTATTTGTATTCATGAACTTGGCTGTAATCAGTTATGTTACAGAATTTTATACAATACCACTGGTTAAAATAAAGTGTATTAAAAAAAAAAAATTCCTGGTCACCAAACTCCAATCAAATGTAAGCTTCCCAGTCCCATCTCAAATGTAGCCTTAGAGGACAGAACTGGACCCATGGGGAGCAATGGGAAAGATCGTTCACTCCAGAAAGTGGAATTCCAAACAGGAGCTGTTGTTTGCATACAGTGTCCATTCTACCCACTTCTTCCTAAATGAGTATTGTTAAATATTCACAATATCATTACCAGCCATGTATCTCAAGGAACATCCATTCCATCCTCAACCAGGGGCTGGGAGTTGAATATCTAAGAACCAGATGTTTTGGTAATCCTAGTCCTCTTGTTAGAGATTCATTTAGGAATGGGCAAGAGACCCAATTCTGGCTAATGAATTGTGAGAGGCAGTTCACTGGAAGGTTTCCATTATTATAAAGAAAGAGACACAGGAGGTAATGGTTTCTGTATTGTCTTTGGATGTTTCCACGTGTGTCTGGATGAGATGCTAAAATTTGCTGTAGCCATTTTGCTACCAAACTGAGGATAAAGTCAATATAAAGAGGAAGGCAGAGCAAAGACGTTTACAGAGAAGAGGATCAAGAGAGTATCTTGACTCAGAATCTACTACCCTTCTGGATTTAATGCTATATGAGATATTTCCTCACTTGTTAACTAGAAAGGTTGGATTTTCTGTTAGTTGCAGCCTTCAGTACATACTACTTGAACATTCTTATGGTATATATAACACTAGATGCACATAGCTCAGACTTAAACAGAATTATCTCACATTGTGAGGATGTGTGGGAACTTAATGGGAGTACTCGCTTAACCAAATGGCTAAATGAGAAAATCTGGTTCTTATAAATTGTAGGCCTTAATCAGTAGAACATCTTGAAACTTATAATTAATGAAAGATTTTTTGAGATAACTTTCAGTGTACATATATATTTGTAAATCAGGGAAAGGGTGAAGAGAAAGAGACGAAAAAGAATAGAAGATAATGGAAGGGACTGAAAGAGAAGAATGAAAGGGAAAAGAAGGGGAGGGGAGGAGAGAACAGGGGAGGGAAAAGAGAGGAGAGGAAAGGCATTCATATTTATTGCACAACAGTCCTTAAAACCTAAATTACTTTATCCAAATTAGCGAGGTGGCACACGTTACATTTAAACCTTGTAAACACTTTATATAATATGCATTACCAAATACCATATCTTTTGTGAATTTTAAGTGGTAACACATTAGAAAGAATGAAAGGTTAATCATTACACTGAAATGCTGAATTAAATAAAATCTGAAAAGTCAAGACCATTAAGAGAGATTTCAAAATAGAGAGGTCAAGTGAATACTACCGAGATAATTTCAGAATTCACAAAAGCTGATATGGACTGAAAAAGGGTTTAAATGAATTTGTTTTTCTTCAGAAAGTCTTTTGATCCAAAAAAAATCGCTCTGGCCACATTTCATAGTCAAACTGATGGTTGAGTTATATCATGCTTACAGGATGGCTTTTTCGTTAAACATAATCCTTTCATGAAATTTAAACAAAATCTAAATTTAATTATAAAATACAAGAGTGTATAAACTTTTCCAAGAAAAGAAATGCTACATAAGCTTATAATTAAAATAATTAAAACAACATTGGACTGTTTGAAGCTGATGAGCTGTATCTACTGCAAATGCTATCTGATTTTTTAGTAAAGAAAATCTCCATGTGGTCCTGATAACACATGGAATCTTGGTGAGTCATTTAGTTCACTGGATAGCCACCTCTTATTTCATTGCAACAACAACAAAAACAAAAACTGAATTCATAATATTCATACTACTGTTAAAATGAAAATTTTAATTGACATCATAAAATGATCAGCATTTAAAATTTTGGGGAAGACTTATTTGTAATTGAGTATATGCATCTGTATTTACAAATATTTTGAAATAGAAAAGTGTGAATAGCAATGTCTTTCAGCCAAAATTCTTACTGTTCATGATTAGGACACATTTACTCTAAGTTGGAATGAAGTCCAATATGCTTGAAAGCATAACTCTAGCAGGTCTTTATTTATTTGAAATCTACTGCTTGATTCAGTAAATGTATTATTAATTAGAGTGAAAAAATGATTGGCAACTTTTATTATCAAGTCACAACTATCCTCTTTCAAAATTTTAAGTCAATGCCGAGTTTACTTTTTTCACACTCATTTAATTTTCCTTTTTTTACATTTGGTGTCTAATACAATGTTGATGGTACTAGAGTCGGCGGCCTGCTCTCTGTCTGTCTCTTCTAAAATTTGCAACCTGCTTTGAGAGTACCTAAGAATTTATGATATTGGAGGGCCATTAACAGAGAACAAATCCAAATCCCATTAATGGTCTTCTTCAGTTAGTGGCAGATGTTTCAGGATTCATGGCATACTGCCCTCAGTTGAATGGAAGCTGCTATATTTCACAGTGGCTGGAGTTTAGCAGGAATTAGAAAATTGTGCAATACCTTCATGATTATGGTCCAAGAAGAGATACTTTAAAAATAATATTGTTTCAAAACTATTCTTAATCACCTTCAATGGAAAATACTTTGATCTCATATTGTAGACATGCTATATTTTATGGCAAAAAAATTTCAAATTAGCAATTTTTTTCCAAATCAACATAATTTCCTAAAGTCAGAAATACTAAAATGTTTTAAGAATCTTGGCATAAATACAAAATCAAGTTCAGTTATTGTCAATAAGGACTGACTTACTACTCGTCTAGCTCAGCCCAGTGTTATAGATATTTTATTTAGAAATCCTAATTGTGTATTCTACCTCTGCAGTATATGTCATGTACCTCCCATACTTCTTTTCCATTCCTGCTGCCAGCATCATCGTTCATTTATTTAATATTACCAATTTCAATAATATCTACATTTGCTGAGTACTTACTATTTTCTAGGTCCTAAGCTAAGTACATTATATTTGTTTTCAAAACAAAATACTGAGTTCCCAATTGTTATTGTTCCTAGATAATACAGGAGGAATCTGAAGGCCAAGAAAATTGTTCAAGAACATTTCACATCCAGATCTGACTAATTTGCAAACCCATACTCTTAACTGATCTTGCATAGTGTTTGCCTTTCTAATGCACAACTAGATGTTCACAATAACTTCTAAAAATCTTTTCTAGTGTGAATCTACAAACTGCTACCAAGTTGTCATAAAAATGTATTTATTGTAAATGCCTCTGAAAACTTTACTAGTTCCCTGCTGGCTACTGGATTACATAAAACCATCATCTGTACATTCCTATCCCTCTCCATATGGCTCCCATACTCCTCTCTCACCACTCCCATAGTTGTCATTTATGCTTCAGGCAGCCTCTACTACTTCATGTTCTCTTAGGAGGTGCATGTTTTTCCCTCTGCCATGTTCTCTGCTCCAGTATTTGTCTTTAAGTCTTCTCCCAGATATGGAACTTTCTCCATGAAATCGTTTCTAATCTCTCTACCTGTCCTCAATCCTTCAACCTCCCTCAATTTCTGTAACCTTGCATGTCTTACTTTTCTTTGACTTTTTATTTGCTGCCCTTTTGGTACCAGTATTATTCACATGAGAGCCCAGGTGGTACAGTGGTTAAAGCGCTTGGCTGTTAACTGAAAGGTCAGTGGTTCGAACCCACATGCTCCGTGGGAGAAAGATGTGGCAGTCTGCTTCCATAAAGATTTACAGACTTGGAAACCCTGTGGGGCAGTTCTACCGTGTCCTATAGGGTCACTATGAGTTGAAATCTACTCCACAGAAGTGGGTTTTGTTTTTGGTATTATTCAAATATGTTACTTGAGTACGGTGATGCTTTGTTACTAAGTTGAATACAGACTCCTCAGAACTGTACCCCTTTGTTTATATGCTGATGTCTTTTTTTGTAGAACCAGTGTTGACATTTCAGTTATAAAGAAACTTGGCGAGTTTAAAATGAAAAATTATTTTCATAAAATTTACTCCCCTTTAGTGGTTTTTACATTTTTTTTCAGATTGGTTTAATGTTAGTTTAGTTACTTTTAAAAAGCATAGTAGAGTAGCACTACCAATAATTCCATGAGGACTAGGATTCAGTGCCTTGCCTAAAAAAAATTAAAGAAGTAAATAATTAATCAAAAATTAAAAGCTTAAATATTTTTTTTTCATTTTTTTTATTGTACTTCAGGTGAAGGCTTACGGAACAAATAGTTTCTCATGAAACAGTAGTACACATATTGTTTTATGACATTGGTTAACAACCCCACAACAAGTCAACACTCTAACTTCTCAAACATTTTTTTGGTGAAAATACACATAGCAAAAAATACACCATTTCAAAAATTTCTACATGCACAGTTCAGTGACATTGACTACACTCCTCCAAGTGTGCTGTTATTCTCACTTAGAATGAAGGCTTATAGAACAAAATAGTTTCTCATTTAATAGTTACTACACATGTTGCCCTATGACAATGGTTAACAATCTCACAACACATCAACAATATCTTTACCCAGCCTTAGGTTCCCTATCACCAGCTTCCTTGTCCCCTTCTGCCTTCTGGCCCTTGTCACTGGACTCCTGTACCTCATTAGTCTCATTTGGTTTTACGGGACTGTCCACTCCCAGGCTGAACAGTGAACCTCGGAGATAACTTCACCACTGAGCTAGAAGGGTGTCTGGGGGCCATACTCTCG
>NW_004443948.1:2503405-2514955 GCF_000243295.1 Trichechus manatus latirostris | reverse complement strand
CGCTCTCCATTCTCTGTCAGTTTTCTCACTCCATTTGGTGCTTGGCTGAGTGCTTTATCTCTTCATTTGATGTTTTAGGGTTTCAGGATTGTTGTGTTCTCTGTTCGGCTTAGTTTTTCGGATCTTTGCTGTGGAGGGACGGCGTGGTGCTTCTGCCTAGAGTGCCATTTTGCCGGAACCCCTAAAAGCTTAAATATTTCTGATAAGTTATGATCTGGAGGCTGACCTCCACTCTAGACTTGACTAGTCACATTAACTAGGGCAACATTATGATATTTTTTTTCCCAAACTGGTACAGTTTTAAGAGAGAACAGGGACACTGAAATTAAACAAGACAAAAGGTGTAAACCAGGACAGTCTTGAAAAAACTTGGCCCTATTAAATAGCTGGATGATCTTAGACAAGTCACTTAATATCTTTGGGATTCAGTTTCCTCATCTATAGATCAAAAGTTTGAACTAAACATTTGAGGTTTTTTATGACTCCAAAACTGTAAAAACTGAAAAATGTTTAATGTGGTCTAAAATATACAACAACAATATTGCAAAACTTTAATATTTTTTTCTTTTTAATACTTTATCACTTATTTCTTATTTTTAAGTTTGAATTCAGGGCTATGTGAAAGCAGGGAATGGTAGTGGTGGAGAATTCTTCTGGAAAATGACAAAATTTAGAAAAATATTGGAGTTAAGGGTGTAATCCTTTTTAGATTAACTGGAAAAGTGTTCAGTAGTAGTGAAAATGGATTGAGTAATTAGTAACACAAATAGCCTGTTATAGGTTAATACCAGTATTAAATAAAAGCTTCAGACTTCAGAGAGGAATTGTGTGAGAGATACTTTGGGAATGTATAGAAGAACTCCGATAGTTAAGAAATGAGAAGTGTTTCAGAGAACATGTGCAAGGAAGCAGATATTAGAAAAGGGTATATGTCTATTTGGGGAGGGATAAACAATTGTAGCAGTACATCAACAGGGAGCTGCCAGAAATTGAAGCCAGAGTCAGAAGAGGACATGGAACAGGGGATATCATTGCTGATGTCAGATAGATCTTGGCTGAAAGTAGAGAATATTAAAAAGACATTTACCTGTGTTTTATTGACTATGCAAGGACGTTCGGCTATGGATCATAGCAAATTATTGGATAACATTTTGAAGAATGGGAATTCCAGAACACTTAATTGTGCTCATGCAGAATGTGTACATAGATCTAGAGGCAGTTGTTCGAACAGACCAAGGGGATACTGCATGGTTTAAAATTAGGAAAGGTGTGCATCAGGGTTGTATCCTTTCACCATACTTATTCAATCTGTATGCTGAAGAAATAATCTGAGAAGCTAGACTATATGAATAAGAATGCAGCATCAGTATTAGAGGAAGACCCATTAAGAGCCTGCAATATGCAGATGATACAACCTTGCTTACTGAAAGTGAAGAGAACTTGAAAAACTTACTGATGAAGATCAAAGACATCAGCCTTCAGTATGGATTACATCCCGACATAAAGAAAAGTTAAAATCTTCACAACTGGACCAATAAACAACATCATGATAAACGGAGAAAAGACTGAAGGTGTCAAGGATTTCATTCATCCACAGTCAATGCCCATGGAAGCAGCATCAAGAAATCAAATGACATATTGCAATGGGCAAATCTGCTGCAAAAAACCTCTTTAAAGTGTTAAAAAGCAAAGATGTCACCTTGAGTACTAAGGTGCGCCTGACCAAACCATGGTATTTTCAGTCACCTCATATGCATACAAAAGCTGACAATGAATAAGGAAGACCGAAGAAAAATCGATACCTTTGAATTGTAGTTTTGGTGAAGACTATCGACTATACCTTGGACGGCCAGAAGAACGAACAAATCTGTTTTGGAAGAAGTACTGCGAGAATGCTCCTTAGAAGGGAGAATGGAGAGACTTTGCCTTATGTACTTTGGTTATCAGGAGGGATCAGTCCGTGGAGAAGGACGCCATGCTTGGTAAAATACAGGGTCAGCCAAAAAGAGGAAGACCCTCAATGAGATGGATTAACACAGTGGCTGCAACAATGGGCTCATAGCAACGATTGTGAGGATGGCGCAGGACTGGGTAGTGTTTTGTTCTGTTGTACATAGTGTCGCTATGAATAGGAACCAACTCATTGGCACCTAACAACAACAACAAATGGTTAAGCCCTTGGCTGTTAACCAGAAAGTCAGGGGTTCAAACCCACCAGCCACTCTGCAGGAGAAAGATGTGGGAGTCCGATTCTCTAAAGATTTACAGCCTTGAAAACCCTATGGGGCAGTTCTAGTCTGTGCTGTAGGATTGCTATGAGTTGGAATCTCCTCAACAGCAATAGGTTTGGTTTTGGTAATTGCGCTAAGAAGGAGCCTGGGTGGCGCTAGAGGTTTGCTATCTGCTGCTAACCAAAAGGTTGGTGGTTTGAATCTACTCAGAGGCTCTTGGGAAGAAAGGCTTGGTGAACTGCTTCAATGAAGTTCACAGCCAAGAAAATCCTACGGAGCAGTTCTACTCTGTCACCTATATGGTCACAATGAGTAAGGGGCCTACTTGAGCCCAACTAAATAGCAACAATAAATTGCTCTAAATGGTTTAAAGCTTTTCTGGATAATTAACTCCAAAGATTCTCAAAATAATATTTTATTCTAATGTATTTTATCCAATTACATTTAGTATGGATTTGATTTTGATTTTTCATTTGTATGGAGAAACTATAGCTTTTATTTATTTTTTCCTTAAAATGACTTTAGAAGAGGTGTGTCGTCTGTTTACATACTTGTACACCCTAAAGTATCCAGAAGTTGCCTGCATTACTAATATCACCTGTAGATTATATTAGCATCTTTCTGAGGCAGTTTTACGCCTTCATCCTGTTACCTCATCCCGAGTGCCAGGAAATAGCCTGACCAGATGCAGATAAAAATATTGCACTCTGTTTTAATCTTGTTATTTGAATTTCAAAAAAAAAAAAAAAAAGGAAATGATCTTTAATTGTAGATTCAATTGTTATTTCCAGGTGCAAAGGGGGACTTTGGCTGTTTCTTTTAATAACCCATTCCAAGAGTTCAAAGGTGAATTAGAACGATAGCACAATTTAATAAGTGCCTAATTTAACTAGGTGTTGCCTAGAGTAGTTTATGAGTCCTTCAGGGATTTAGAATAGGAAGAAACAATATACTATATTAGCAAAAAAACTCTTTTTAGCTAATCACACGGCATCAGAAAGGTGTAAACTTGATTTTCCTTTTAAAGATACCTCTGCTTATTTTTTTAACTTTTGCCAAGAAAATTATTAAAGTTTATTGTTATTCATGGTTTGGGTTTGGAAGACTTAAGTATCTGAATCTTGAGTACTCTATATTTCTGTTCAAATAATTTAGCTTCTGCAGAGAAGGATGTTTTATTACTGTGGGAAGAAAAATAAAGAATCATAGAGATTAAATAGAATGTGTTTCTTGGTTTCCTACATTAACTGATTTTGAGGCTATTTCTTCCTTCAGCTGTTTACCAGAAAAAAAGAGCAATAAAAAAGATATATAGTGCATTTCCATGATTGATTATATGCTCGGTTAAATCCTTTCAAAGTGGAATTGTTTTCATATCAGACTCTTCAGTTGCAATAACTTAATATTTTGAATTTTCTTATAATTTTTGAAACTCTGATTTGAGTTGGAAGATAATCTTTCAGACAGATAACACATTTTTTCTCCTTAATTAAATAGCATTTTCTTGTACTTATTGTGAAGTTTTCATGGCCTACCTAGATAAAATTGTTTTAGTTTGGGTGTAAGAGCTTCCTTTTTCATTCATTAGGAACTGATTTTCTACACATATGGCTTTATGTTTTTATCTAAATGCATGCTTCAATTAAACTGATCACAATGAAAATACCGTATGTGGCTATATTTTACAGGAGTTTTCTTCAATTAAACTGATCACAATGAAAATACCGTATGTGGCTATATTTTATAGGAGTTTTCTACGACCAGTGTTTAACTTCTTTTTATCGTGTTAATAAAATGTGGTAGAGATCTCAATTAAAAACAAAAACAAACAAACAAACAAAAAAAATCACTACCCCCAAGCTTCCTATCTAGTGTTTCAAGTTCCTATTGTCAATTTGAACCCATATAGATGGTTCTTAAAAGAACATAATGCTCAAGACAGACTTTTTTTTACTTATTAAGCTAAACTATTGTTTGGTTTTAAGAAGACTTCAGGGGATATTTTTGGTTTAGCATTTAAATATTATCTCAGGGCAAAAATTTCAGGGGTTCATCCACCCACCATGGCTCCAGGAAATCTGGAGACCATGAAAATTTCAAAATTCTGTTCTGCATTTTCCCCCTTTCGATCAGGATTCTTCTATGAAATCTTTGCTCAAAATATTCAGTAATGGTAGTCGAGCACCATTCAATTCTTCTAGTCTCATGGCAAAGGAGGCAGGTGTTCATGGAGGCAATTAGCCACACATTCCATATCCTCCTCTTATTCCTGACTCTCCCTCTTCCTCAGGTAGGTAGAGACCAATTGCTGTGTTTTGGATGGCTTTTAAGACCCCAGGCACTACACACGAGCTAGGAGGTAGGACAGAAGCATTAAACATGTTATTAGGTCAATTAACTGGGGTGTCCCATGAAACCATGACCCTAAACCTCCAAACCAAGGAACCAAATCCCATGAGGTATTTGATTGTACATAAGCAGCCTCAGCAGCTACTTTTTTTATGTTAATGAGGGAGGAACAACTCAGCAAAGGAGGATGACAATGGTTGTACAACTTAAAGAATGTAATCAATGTTGCTAAATCGTGCATGTAGAAGCTGTTGAAAAAACTTAATCCTCAAGTACAAATTGGTTGTGCTCCCAAAAAGAATAAGTTTTTAAGTCCAAAAAATGGTTGGGCTTGGAATAAATAATGCACATTAAAAAAAAAAATGCAGATGTTACTTGAAAAGAAAACCCAGGTTTAAGCAAATTTTTTTTTAAATACATACAATTTACATATGGTGAATGAATTTAAAAATACGTTATTTCTTGGGATATTAAAAAATATATATATAAACCCCTTGCTGTCAAGTTGATTCCGACTCATAGTGACCTTACAGGACAGAATAGAACTGCCCCATAGGGTTTCCAAGGAGCTCCTGGTAGATTTGAACTGCTGACCTTTTGGTTAGCAGCCATAGCTATTAACTACTACACCACCAGTGTTTCTATGTATATATGTAGCTATCACTAAAGCCAATGCCATAATTAGAAGGCCAGCATCCATATATCTCTTGTATACTTGCTGTGCTAGATTAGGGACACACACACAAACAAAATTCTGTGAATTTCTATTTGGCCTGTGAAATCTTTATTAAGTATTCACACATATATCACAATATTTCGCCTTCTTATGGTTACATAACTAAGGGAAATTATTAGTTTCCCATAGACAAGAGCATCAAACAAAAATCAACTGTAGGGGAGAGGGGTGGGGGATGTCGTGCATCTAATTTATTTCATTTAACAAAGTACCTTGGAAATCATTCCATATCATGACTTCTCCCTTTGTCGTGACTGCATGGTATTCCATTGCATGAACGTTTAGCTTATTTAAGCATTTGCCTATTGTAAGATGTCAGATGTTTTTAGTCTTTGTTCTTACAAACAGTATTCAGTGTGGCAATAAAATATCCTTGTACATATGGTTTCGCATATAAGGTGATTATATCCACGAGAAAGAATCTCCTGTAAAGGAATTATGACAGAAGCATTTACATAATTTGAATTTCTGCTATAAGACTAGATGTTGTTGTTGTTGTGTGCCATCGAGTTGATTCTGACTCATAGTGACCCTATAGGACAGAGTAGAACTGCTCCGTAGGGTTTCCAAGGAGTGGTTGGTGGATTTGAACCACCGACCTTTGGGTCAGCAGCCTGAGCTCTTAACCACTTTGCCACCAGGGCTCCCTATAAGACTAGGTAGTGGTAATTATTTTATAATAACAATTTATTGATCATGTGTTTTACGAGACATTCTACCCAAGTACTTTAACTACATTGTCACATTTATTACTCATAAAAAAACTATGAAATATTTACTGCCATTTGTCTTTATTTTACAGATAAGAAAATTGAGGTTTACAGATATTACATAATCTGCCCAAGAACATAGACCTAGAAAATGACAGAATTGGGACTGTAATTTTGGTCTCCTTGACCTAGATTTTCAAAAATACCACATCAGAAGTATGGAAATTCCATTAACCCCACTGTTTAATTTTCTTCTTGATCATAATAAGTTCTTATAAAGTTTTATTGTTATGTTTCTTAATATAAAGAAACTTGGAAAAATCAATAATTATGTTATAATTAATTAATTTAAAATTTAAGATATTTTTCACTACATAAATAAATTCCATATTCTAGTCAAATTGCTTTCATAATCAATCCTTAATTAGTTTATAGACAGAAATAAATGTATATACTTTCTTGTAAAGTAATGCTAAAATACAGATTTCACACCTCAGGTAAATCTAGCCTGAAGAGTTTCTGAAAATAATACCAAAGCATGACTTTTCAAATTTAATAATTTTAATGTTTTTTTTATTTCTTACAGACATTTAACTCACTGGCTAGTTATCAAGTTAAAAACATTCTAGCCAGTCCAGGAGGGTTTGGATGAAAATAATATAAACACATTTTTTTATATTAAGTGTCTAGTTTCAGCGCTGCTGTTCAATATAAACAGCTGGGTTTTACCTCAAATCCTTAAAATTGTTGACACAGTAATTTTTGATTGCATTAGCCATGAGGAAGGCAACATACAAAAAACAATGACCTTGATATGAAATAGATGAAGAGTTTAAGAGTAGAAGTTAAGAAAAAATGAGTGCAAATTGAGAAAAGAGGTGTATCGATCTGGGTCAAAGAGAAAAGGTCAGGAAGATGAAGAGAAAAGGTCTTGGAAGGTATGTAGAGAATGACTAAAAACAGATGCTGATAGCAGTCAGGGGAGAGGAAGGGAGAGGAGATGATGATCCCAGAGGTTACGTATCCTTTAAAGATGGAGAAACAGAAATTAAATGGCCTTCTATGTCCAGAGGGAAAGACCAAAAAAATAATATCTCATCCATCTTTGAAGATAAAAACAGTGAAGCCAAACCTAGTGTATGTGGACTGCAAGGCCACGTCTTTATTCTTCGCCAAAAATGGAGCTAATGTCTACTGAGAAGGGTTATTGTAAAAGAGTAAAGTAGTTAACGCAAAGAGCAAGGACTCAATAAATCTTGGCTATTATATTATCATCAGGATTAGTTTGATATGGCTGAATTTGCCATTTCTGTTTTCTATGAATAGAAGTATTTGAAAAGTAGAGGGAAAGGAAAATAATAAAGGGATAATGGAATCACCTGGATTTGAGATATATGTAATGTCAAAGATCTAATAGAATTTTTTTTTCCATTTTTTACTGGTTTATAGTTTTCATGTAATGTTTTAGGGAAAACATAGCGAAATTCCTTTTATAGTATCACAGACCATATTTTCAAGAGAAAATATTACAGGATTGTCTCTTATAGAAAGACTTTTCAATTTGTACATTTCATAGCACAAGTATTACATAAGTAAATAAGATAACCAACAGTTGATTTATTTCTGTTCATAATTTGTTTGAGTCCACCTGGGATGAGTTGAAGAAATACTGGATAAAGAACACTGAAGCTCAGACAGAAATTTTTAAGTCATAAAACCAAGGGTATAGAAAACTTAGATTCATCTTTTAAATGGAGAAACTTTTAAAAAAAAGATCTCACTAGTAAAAACATAGGAGAAGACATTGATAGTAGTTTATTTTTAAAAGTTCTATATACTTATTTTCCAACAAGCAAAATGGTACACAGTGCTTTTATCAGTAAACTATAGAGAGCTAAAATGTAATCTATGCCATTATTTTGGTTTGCTGTCAGGATAAAAAAAAATGAATTTCTTGCATGTGGAAAATAAAACTAATATTTCTAGCTATTCACAAATGTGAAGATATTTTTAAATATCCTATTTCATTCTTATCTTAAAATCTTTAGCATTTGGCCATAATCAAATACACTAAAACATAGAAATGTTATGCATATTTAACTAGTTTAATGCATTTGGAACAAAATCTGCATTTCTGAAATCTAATCATTTTAGATTCAGACAGCTAGGGGAGTTCTGTTAAGTGAGAAACATGAATCAAGCAATATGATGGCAATGTATAATCTACTAAATTATCCATTGGAGGCTATGGTCTTGATTTTGTATAAGTAAAATATCTTGCATTAGATATGCGACGTAATCAACAGGTCTCTTAATGTGTCATGCTTTTCAATAAAGTTCTTCCTTTTGTTTGCACAGCTGCTTTCTAGAGATCTGTGTATCACTTTTCCCTTACATTACTGTCACTGCTATTTTAAACTTAGTGACCATTTCCAGGAAGAAAGTTTCTTCGAGTAAATGTTCGATCCTTTGAAAACTTGATTAACAGTTTCATTATCACTGATATTTTCAATGTTTGTATTATCAAGATGTTTTGATTGTTCACTGTACCATGAAACTGTGACTTCATTAAAAAGAAAAAAATGTCGTTTATGAAAATTTTAGTCCACATTCCTGAATTTATTTCCATGCAATCACCTTGTTAGGAAAATTATGTCATGGGGCAATTGATTCATAGGTTGATTCATTGGCTTTGAAAAGAAGTCTCAAATTTCCATCTCAGATGTTCTATGGACTCCAAAATAAAACTGATAGATTGGCCAGTAATGATATGAACTTAACGTCAAATAACTTGATTTATTTTTAAGCATATATACTTCTAATAAAATACATGGAAATCGATAAACTTTATATTAGTAACAAGCTGCCATTGAAGAAGACATTGTGCTGCTTGGTTCCTACCCAGGGAGTTTACAGTCTAACTTCTCATATTCATCTTAATGGTCTCCCTTTTATCATTGACTCTCTTTGCTGCTCATATGTAACTCACTGGGTAAAATATACATTTTTCAGCGTCACACATAGGGCCCTTTCTTTATGTGGTTCCAACCTAAGCACAAGTAAAAACTTTTTATTTAAAAATATAAATCTTGAGTAAAATCATATGGAACCAGAGACAATCTCTCTGTTATGATGAATTTAAGGCAAATGACTTGCTGAAAATATTTGCAATATACTTGGCAAAAGGTAAACATTCTTATATATAAAGAGACCTATACTCAGTAACAAAAAGCTGAACACACCAACTGAAGTATGAGTAAGGAAAATGACCAAGAAATTAACAACAGAGAAATACAGGTAACCATTATTTAACTGACATTCAAAATATGCATACTTTAAGAAGAGACTGTGGGGTTTAGGCCAGCAAAGAGATATATAAATATACATATATATTTAAAATATTTTAGAACCAGTGCTGGCAAAGTAGCTAAATATCACAACTATATGACTGATAAAAATGTATTTTTCTACAAATTTACTGGAAGAAAATTTAGTAATATGTTTAAACTTCTTAAAATATGCATACCATTTTATCCTATGATTCTAATTCTAGAAATCAATGCAAAAGAATGAAGGATGTACAAAAATATTGGCTAGCATAGTGATCTTCAAAGTCTTCTATTTGGAAAAAATGATGAACTGTGGGCATTGGTTAGAATTATATTTCAGGAGAATATATAACATGAAAATATCCTGGTCATTTCATTAAGCAAAAATGGAAATGAGTAGTATTATCTCATATTTGCATAAAATGCGGATACATAGACATATTGGAATGTTATATACAGCCAACAAGTTTGGGTGATGGAATTATGGGTGATTTTTATTTTCTCAATCATATTCTACTCTTCATTTTCTAAGCATTGTACAATAAATATTATATTTATCATCAGAATATTTAAATGATAAATCATCCAGGTAATTGTTTAATTTGTCCTAACTTTGTTAGGACAAAAACAAATAAAATTTTGTTTTAAAGATGTACATTTCACCATGCAGCTGTTAGAAGAGTTATTTCCTTGACTAAATAGATCACTTCAACAGTACATAATTGATTTGCTTTCTGAAAATTCAATTTAATTTAAAACACACAGAAGAACAACTATACTTGAAATAATGTTCTCCACACCTAAAATATTGCAGATCAATTTGCATATTTTCTGCCATTTTAATATTCTATAGTGTCTCAGTGAGGTAAATGGTGCAGGAGATTGGGAGATTGCTGCAACTGGATAAGAAAATGTTAAAAGTACCTGTCTTCTTGAGTTTCGCAGCATTTGGCCATTGTCTTTCGTGTGACCTTGAGATCCTGGGCCATACATCTTAACCAACCCTTGATCCTGTATAAAGAGAAATAGAGAGGCTTTGTTTGTCCATATTCTTTCAACAGGATATCTCTATCATCTGTCTCTACTCTTTGTCTCAATCTCTATATATCATCTATCTGTCCTCTATCTATCTACCTATTTCTATCCCTAATCTCATCATCTATATCTATCTATATTTGGCTAAAAAACCAATTAATGTTTATCCTAGGTAATTTCTAGATCCTAACTGGCCTATGGCTTTCCTATCAAGAGACAAAACTGAAGGACTTCAGCCCCATAGTTTCTTCCATAATATACAGGGGATCCCTTCTGCCTGTGCAGGCCATGATGTATACTGCAGTAGCACAGAATTCCAGAATAGAGCTGAAATGTGACTTCTTTATTGGCACTAATATCTCTATGGAATATTATCAAGGAGCCTCCCACTCCCAATACACAAACATCAAATTCCAGCTCTTGGCACTTTCCGGTGTCATTCTGTGCATAGCTGTGCTCGACATGTAAATTTAGAATTCTTGCAGCAGGCCTTAGATTTTGCCTGGCAACCCAAATGAGATAAAATATTTTATGATGTATAGGATAGTACTCACTACCTGATACGTTAGTAAGAGTCAAGCTGGATGGTATGACTATTATGATTTTGTTTGTAATTTCAACATTGGTATATATAATTTTGTTTAAGTACCTTTCTACAATTGCGGCTTCTCTGCTGCTTTGCCTGGGGGTAGAATTTAGCCACTGACAAACTATATATTTTTTAAAAGTGCCCTGAAAAAAGAATTTCCTTTTGGGCCTACCTCCTCTGTCTCTCCCTCCCTCCCTTCTTTCTTTCCTTCCTTCCTTTGTTTTCTAATATATGTGATATATCAGAAAAAATGAACCTGTTTTTGCTGTTATTTGGAGAATTTCTTTTGTTTTTAACCTCCTAAATTTGTCTTCTTTCAATCCTGCTTGAAAACACGGACACCATCGAAAGTTCTCCATTTATTTAAATATGCAGAAAAAAGATAATTTCTTTGATCAAGTAAGTTATATGCTAGCGTGCTATTTTCTGTGAATGCTTATGATTTTACATGTATCACGTGTGCAGATCTTGAGTAGTCTTCTAACATCTCCCTGCTCAGCAAATTATCTTCACTTGTAATGTACAAGACTGAGGTCTTTTTTTTTTTTCTTTTTCTTTTTTTTTTTTTTTA
>NW_004443948.1:2438514-2503226 GCF_000243295.1 Trichechus manatus latirostris | reverse complement strand
TGGGTTCCCTATCACCAGCTTTCCTGTCCCCTTCTGCCTTCTGGCCCTTGTCCCTGGACTGCTGTACCTCATTAGTCCCATTTGGTTTTACGGGGCTGTCTACTCCCCTGCTGAACAGTGAACTTCGGAAATGACTTCACCACTTCGCTAAAAGGGTGTCTGGGGGCCATACTCTCAGGGTTTCTCCAAAGACTAAGGTCTTTTGATGTGAACAGTCTTATCTTAATTCTTCTTTACCTCAAAGTCTCTGTATCTTCATCCCCTTCCCCAACAGTTTTTTACATTACGTTTTAGCAAATAACAGAAAAATCTCCATTATAAAGCTTGAGCTTTTATCCATGCTTTGTTTTCATATCCTTTTCCTACTCCATGTATTTATTCAACTAATCCTCCTGTCTCTGATGTTTTCCATCACTGCCCTCAACCATGGTCCTTTTCTTTTCTTCTATCTACCAATACACTTGGATATGCCTCTATTCTAACAAAATCAACCAGACTTCCTTCAATTGTCAATGATAAATTTTTTCAACTGTACTTTCTCTCTACTCTTCACAGGCAGAGTTGAAAAAAAAAAAAAAAAAAGCAGACTGTCTGTTTTGTCTCCACTTCTTTCACACACATTAATCTTTTTTCTTAATTTTATTTATTTTGTTGTTGTTGTTGAGGATATACACAGTAAAACATACATCAATTCAACAGTTTCTACATATACTATTCAGTGACAGTGAATACATTCTTTGAGTTGTGCAACCATTCTCACCCTCGTTTTCTGAGTTGTTCCTTCCCCATTTAACATAAATTCACTGCTCCCTAAGCTACCTATCTAATCTTTCAAGTTGCTGTTATCAATTTGGCAGACATTTTTTTACTAGTTAAGCTAAACTACTGTTTGGTATTAGGAAGATTTCAGGAGATAATTTTGGTTTAAGGTTTAAAGATTATCTCAGGGCAATAGTTCAAGGAGTTCATCCAGCATTCATGGCTCCAGGAAGTCTGGAGTCCATGAGACTTTGAAATTCTGTTCTACATTTTCCCCCTTTTGATAAGAATTCTTCTAGAATATCTTTGATCAAAATGTTTAGTAATGATAGTTGGGAACTATCCAGTTTTTCTAGTCTCATGGCAAAGGAGGCAGTTTATGGAGGCGATTAGCTACACATTCCATACCCTCCTTCTATTCCTGACTCTCCTTCTTCTGTTGCTCGAGGTGAATAGAGACCAATTGTCATGCCTTGGATGGCCTCTTGCAAGTTTTTAAGACTCCAGGCACTGCATAAAGAACTAGGAGGTAGAACAGAACTACTAAACATGTTACTAGGCCAATTAACTTGGATGTCCCATGAAACCATGACCCTAAACTTCCAAACCAAGAAACCAAATCCCATCGAGTTTTTGGTTGTATATAAGTGGCCTCAGCAGTTTTTTGTTTTTGTTTTTTTTGGTCATTGTTGTGAATATATCTATCACATGACTTTTGCCGATTCAGCTTTTTACAGGTGAACAATGTATTGATAGCAATTACGATTACAGGCTGTGCAACCCTACCCTTAATCAATGTGATATTTCCATCGCCATTAATCTTCCCTTTCCCCCTCCCTCCTGAACTTGGTAACCACTAATAAACCTTGTTCTGTCTACATTTGCCTTTTCTTATCTTTTTATATAAGTGAGGTCATACAATATTTATCCTTTTTGTGACTGCCTTATTTCACTCATCATGTCTTCGGGTTCCATCCATACTGTAGCATGTATCAATAATTCATTTTTCCTACTGGCTAAGTAGTATTCCATTGTATGTATGTACCACATTTTGTTTATCCATTCATCTGTTGATGGACATTTAGGTTGTTTCCACCTATTGGCTATTGTGAATAGTGCTGCAGTGAACATTGATGTACAAATCTCTTTTTGAGTCTCTGCTTTAAAGTCTTTTGGGTGTATACCTAGGAGTAGAATTGCTGGTAGTTCTATTTTAGTTTTTTCAAGAACCACCATACTGTTTTCCACAATGGCTTGAGCATTTTGCTCTTTTAAGAACTTTTTATACAGAATCAAATTGATAACAGCAACTGGAAAGATTACACGGGAAGCTTAGGGGGCAGTGAATTTATGTTAATGGAGAAGGAACAACTCAGAAAAGGAGGCTGAGAATGGTTGCACAAATCGAAGAATGTAATCAATGCCACTGAATTTTTCACATAGAAACTGTTGAATTGGCGTATGTTTTGCTATGTATATTGTCAACAACAACAAAAACAAAAATAAATAAAATTAAAAAAATAGCAGTGCATGTGAAAGAGGTGGAGACAATACAGATAGTCTTCTTTTTTTTTTTTTGACTCCGTCTTTGAAGAGTAGAGAGAAAGTACAGTTGAAAAAGTTATCACTGACACATCTAAAAATTTATGCACAACCCAAAGTTACATAAGTTTTCTACTGTATTTTCTGACACAAGTTTTATAATTTGAGTTTTGTATAAAGTCTAGATCCCATTATGAGTTAATTTTTATACATATTGCAGTGTATTCCATCAATTCCTGGAGACTTGTTTCTCAGCAATGCCTTCAATGCCGCTTGGACTTCTTCCTTCATTACCACGGGTTCTTTATCACATGCTACATCCTGAAATAGTTGAACCTTGACCAATTCTTTTTGGTACAGTGACTGTGTATTCCTTCCATCTTCTTTTGATGCTTCCTGCATCATTCAACATTTTGCCCAAAGAAACCTTCAATATTGCAACTAAAGGCTTGAATTTTTTTTTCAGTTCTTTCAACATGAGAAGTGTTGAGGGTGTTCTTCCATTCTGGTTTTCTATCTCCAGGTCTTTGCACATTTCATTATAATACTTTACTTTGTCTTCACGAGCCGCCCTTTGAAATCTTCTGTTCAGCTCTTTTACGTCATCATTTCTTCCGTTTGCTTTAGCGACTCAACTTTCAAGAGTGTCTTAGGCTGGGTTCTGTAGAGAAGCAAAACCAGTAAAGTGTATAAATATATATGTATAGAGAGATATTTATATTAAAGTAATGGCTCACACAGTTGTAGAGGCTGGGAAGTCCCAAGTCCGTGGATCAGAATAGAGGCTTCTCCTGATCCATGTAGCCACAGGGGCTGATGAACCCAAGATCGGCAGGTCAGAGACTAGGGTTCTTGCTCACAGGTTGTGAAGATCAACTGATCCCAAAATTGGCAGGCAAGACTAGAGCTAAGCTGCTAGCTGAAGTCCTAAGAACTGAAGGTCAGATGAACAGGAGCCAGATGCAGGATCCAGAATGAGCAAAAGCCCACAAGCCTTGCCAAAATATCCACTTATATTCCACTGATTGGCTACTCACAGCAGAGCCAATCATGGGGGTGATCACATAATATCACATCTCATGAAAGTGATTGCAACATCATACAACTATCAGACGACTGAGTACCACGGCCCAGCCAAGGTGACACACAACATTAACATCACAAAGAACAAGTTTCAGAGTCTCTCCTGACTTCCTGTTTGGTCTTTTCTTTCTTTCCTGTCTTTTTAAGGACTTTTTGCTTTCTCCATGTATGATGCCCTTGATGTCATTCCACAGTTCATCTAGTCTTTGGTCATTAGTGTTCAATGAATCAAATCTCTTCTTGACATGGTCTCTAAGTTCAGGTGAGATATACTCAGGCTAGTACAAATGAACAATCTGCTCATTTGGATTACGAAGCAGAAACATCATTATTTTGCCTTTATTTTATTATTAGATATTTATATTTATTCTCTATAAATTTTTCCTGAATTTGCTCATTTTTGTAATAGAATGTTTGTGTTTTCATTGAATTATTAGAGGTAATTATACAGAAAGTATCTAAGGTCATTTTATATCCTGTTAAATGTTAGTACTGAAGAAAAGTCAATCCGTATCTATTGACTTAGTAGGCTTATTTCACTGAACTTTTGAAATTTTAATATTTTTATTAATATTACATTTTCTAAATTTGAACTTGGGTTTTCAATCATATAATATGTATATAGAAATAATTTACTTTCTATTTTTTCAATAGTTATGTCTTTTTTCCTCCCTCCTTCTCTCTCTCCCTCCGTCTCTCTTCCTCTCTTTCTCTCTTCCTCCCTCCCTCCCTCCTTCTTTTTCTTTCTTTCCTCCTCTATTCCTCTCTTCCTTTCTTTGTTGTTTTTCTTTCTCTGGTTTCTTCCTTTATTGCCTCAGTCGTGTCTTCCTCAGCAATGTTAAATTGTAGCAATGATAGTGGATAGACTTGTTCATTATCAGACTACAATGGGATTAGCTGACATTTCAGTATCAAATACATAGTTTGCTTTTGCTTTCAGATTGATATTTGTGATAATTAGTTTTCTCTTACTAGTTTACTGAGTTTCTATGTGGAATGGAAGTTGGATTTTATAAAGTGACTTTTTGGGCATCTATTTAGATGCTTCTTGTTAATCATGAATATAACAAATTATGACATTTAATAATTAATAATTTTTGCTTTGTTTGAATAAGATCAAATTAGTCATAGTCTAATTAATGTATTGTTAAATGGTTTTATTTAGGTTTTTAGCATATGTTATAACTTATTTTCTTTTTCATTTTTGAAGTATTTTGTCATGTTTTGAAACAAGAATTATGTAGAGCAGAGTTTCATATAACAAATTCAGACTATATCTATATTTATCATACTCTGAAAAAGTTTACATTACATAGAAATATCTGTTCATTGAAATAACTCAACTATAAACAACTTAGGTACACAGTCTATTTGTAAGTTAATTCTTTCATAAGCGGTATTTACTTTTCTTCCACAGTTACAGTGTCATTCAAATTTCTACCACTGTTTAGTTATCTTTAATATTTACCTATTTCTAGAAAAACACACTCTTTGATAAGGGTGTCAGTTCGATGTGAGTCTGAAAGCGGGGCACATTCAAAAAAGTTATTTTTCTCTTGTTTTTGTTTTAAATAGAGTCTTGCTAGTTCCATTTGTTTTGAATTCCTTTATGCCCCTTCATACAATAGCAGGATTTCCACATTGCATTCTTCTCCTGCTTCTTTTTTTAAGCTTTCACTGCATCTGTGTGCCAGATCCTGATTCATCCTTTAATGTTTCACCTTTCGTGTACTTTTGTTTCAGATGTGTCCTTTCAAATTAGCATCAAGCTCTATATTTTAAAAACTTTTATGGAAGTAAAGACACATACAGAAAGTAAATACATCGTTAAGTGTTAGAGCTCAATTATCACAAAGTGAATTCATCCACATAATCAGCATCCAGGTCAAAAAAACAGAACATTACCATCAGCATTCAAATCTTTACTTCCCCAAATGTATTATTATCTTGACTGTTAATACCATAGCCAGTGTGATTTGATTTTGTACTTTCAGAAATAAAATTGAAAGTATTTTTTGTGCATGTCTGGTTCTTTTCACCCAATATTTTGTATGTGAGATTGATACATGTAGTTGCGTGTTGCTATATTTTGTTAATTTTTGCTGTTTGGTATTCTATTATATGGCTGTATCACAATTTATCTCTTCTGCTGTTGATTGGCAATTGATTTCAGTTTGGAGCTATTATGAATGAAGCAGCTATGGATATGCTGGTATATGTATTTTGGTGCAAATATTCATGTATCTGTTAGAATGTACCAAGGAGTGGAATATATATGGAATATATATGTATATATCCGGAGCCCTGGTGGCTCAGTGGTTAACAGCTTGGCTGCTAACCAAAGGTTGGCAGTTGCAATTCACCAGCTACTCCTTGGGAACTTTATGGGGCAGTTCTACTCTGTCTTATAGGTTGCGATACAGTTGACTCTATGGCAATGGGTTTGGTTTTGGTTTTTATGTACACACACACACACACACACTTATATGTATTCTAATTTAGTGGCTAAAGTTAAAGAATTTTCCAAAGTTGTTGTATTTCCAGCAGTGTATGAGAGCTGTATTTAACTGACATCTTTACCAGTTCTTGGTTTTGTCAGTTTTCATTTTATTTTTAATTTAGTTCACATCCTGATAATGTGTAGTGATACCTCCCTCTTGTTTAAATATGTACTTCATGATTTCTCATAAGGTTGAGCTTTTTTCACATGTGAGTTAGCCATTTGGATATGCTTACTTGTGAAGTGGTTGTTCACATGTTTTGCTTACCTTTTAATTGCATTGTCTGTATTTTTCTTAATCATATGCAGAAGTTATCATAGATAAGAATCTTTTGTCAGATTTGTATCTATTGTATTGTCAGGATCATATGTATTTGCAATTAACATATGTATTATATTTTTTCACGTTCTGTGGTTTGTCTCACTCTTTCTTAATATAGTATCTTTTGATGAACGGAGTTGTTAATTTATCTGTTTTTAATGGTTATTGTTTTTTATACTCTATTTAAGAAATCTTTATATGCCCCAAAGTCATGAAGTTATTCAATTAGCATCTTGAAACTTATTACAGCACTACTCAGTCTACTGCAGAATGGGCTTTTCCGTTCTCCTCAACTGACACAGACATGTACAAAGTGAGCGAACTCCCAAGGTGAGCAGAAGCAGGACTCCACCAGTGAGAGGGCCCTAGGCAGAGGGGAAGAAAGAGAAAGTGTGGTTAGGAAGAAAGATATACAGAGGTTAATATAAGAATACAATAGTCTAAATGAGATGTGCCTACAGTATAAATTGTCACACTGGGAGTGATTTGATATAAAATCAACAGGTCTTATTGAGTAAATGGTTTTGGAAGGTGAAGCTGTCCAAAATGATTTCAAAGATTCTGAATTAGATGACTAGGTGTTAGGAATCAAGATAGAGGATATAGAAAGAGGAAAGATGTCTCCAGAAAGAGGATTATTGAATTTTGGATGTTTTGTATTTGGATTTTCTTTGGGAATTTTGAATGGAGAAGTCTGGCAATTAGTGTTATAGACTGAATTGTGTCCCCCCAAAATGTATGTTAACTTGGCTAGGCCATGATTCCCAGTATTGTGTGGTTGTCCACCATTTTGTGATCCGATGTGATTATCCTATGTGTTGTAAATCCTAACCTCTGTGATGATAGTGAGGCAGGATTAGAGGCAGTTAAGTTAATGAGGCAGGGTGCAATCTACAGGATTAGGTTGTATTTTGAGTTAATCTCTTTTGAGATATAAAAGAGAGAAGAGAGCAGAGAGGAGAGGGACCTCATACCACCAAGAAAGAGGAGCTGGGAGCAGAGTGTGTCCTTTGGACTCAGGGTCCCTGGTGATAAGAAGCTCCTAGACCAGGGGAAGATTGATGATAAGGACCTTCCCCCAGAGCAAACAGAGAAAGAAAGTTTTCCTCTGGAGCTGGTGCTCTGAATTCCATCTTCTAGCCTCCTAAACCATGAGAGAATAAATTTGTTTGTTAAATCCATCCACTTGTGGTATTTCTGCTGTAGCATGAAAAGAGGAGAGTTGTAACACTGGAGATGGCGCAGACAACGAGAAGTAGCAGCAGAGAAACAGCAGCAGTGAAACCAGGAAACTGGGCTAGACAGCATGGAAGCTAGCCCATGGAGCAACAGAGCTCAGTGCCTTTGTGTAGAAGGCTTCCTGGTTGAACGTAGTACCTCCAGGATCTTATTGGTGGAGCTAGGCTAGCTGACCCATGAAGCAAGAGAGCTGAGTGCCTTTGTGCAGGCTTCCTGGTTGAGTGGGTGCATTCAGGCACTTACCTTTAGAGCCAAAGAGCTTTGGAAAATTTGCTTGAGCAGGGCAGATGCCGGGCCAGCCCAAGGGCCAAGTGGCTGAGAGCCCAAGGAACCAGGAAGCATAAGCTGAAGAGACAAAGAACACAGGAAGCAGAGCTACCTCAGTCTCAAAAGGTAAGGCCACGACCTCTGTGGTCTCAAAAAGTGGAGACATAGCCTCTGGGGTTTCAAAGGCTGGGACCATAGCCTCCTAGGGTTCAAAAAGTCAGATGTTCACCAACTCAGTTCCAGAGTGTGGGGCTGCCTTTCAAGAGTGCCAGCAGGTTGGGGCCAGATCCACTGCCTAAAGCTGAGGGGGCTGGGATGCCATGCCCAAGTAGCAGAAGAAGGAGGCCTGCTGGGGCCGAGGGGGTAGGGTTGACCCTCAGATGGACTAAGAGAATGGACACCCAAATTCAAGGGAGCAGAGTTACTTTCCCAGTGGGCCTGGAAGGCAGAGCCGAAGCCCAGGGCCAAGGGGCCTCTACCCAGCACCTGAAGAGTGTAGCCAACACCCAGACTCTGAAGGGCAGGGCCATTGCCTAAATGATCGCAGAGAATAGATTATTTTCAAGCCTCGAGAGCTAATGTAATGTGTTCTGCTGACTTGTTTGGTCCCTGTTATCTCTTCTTTCCCTCAAATTTCTCTCGTTTGTGAGGGAAATGTCTACCGTGTGCCTGTTCCACCACTGTACTTTGGAAGCAGATAACTTGTTCTAGATTTCACAGATTAAGAGGAATTTTGCTCCAGGATGGAATTTGGACTTGGAGGTCATTTAAGACTTTTGAAATGATAGGATGGGGTGAAAGTGTTTTATATGTGGCAAGGATATGAATTTTTGGAGGTCAAAGGGTGAAATGTCATGGATAGAACTGTGTCCCCCCAAAATGTGTGTCTACTTGGCTAGGTTGTGATTCCCAGTCTTGTGTGGCTGTCATATGTTTTGTGATCTGATATAATTTTCCTATGTGTTATAAATCCTAATTTCTGCCTGTGGTTAATGAGGCAAGATTAGGTTATGTTAAAAAGGATTAGGGTAGGATGCAACACTCTTACTTAGATTACAGCCCTGATCTAAGTGGAGTTTCCCTGGGGTGTGGCCTGTATCACCTTTTATATTACAAGAAATAAAAGGAGAGAGAAGCCAGCAGAGAGAAAGGGACCTCATACCACCAAGAAAGAAGAGCAAGAAGAGTGTGTCCTTTTGACCTGGGGTATCTGCACTGAGAAACTCCTAGACCAGGGGAAGACTGATGACAAGGACCTTCCCCCAGAGCCAACGGAGAGAGAGAGCCTTCCCCTGGAGCTGGCGCCCTGAATCTGAACTTCTAGCCTCCTAAACTGTGAGAGAATAAATTTCTATTTGTTAAAGTTATCCACTTGTGGTATTTTTGTTATAGCAGCACTAGATAACTAAGACTATTAGTTAGAAACATAATTTTGAGGCTCAAGATAAAAGGTGAGAACTAGAGACAAAAGATTAGGAGGTCATTAGTATATGAGTAATATTATTGGTATGTGGGGAATTCCACAAAAATGACTCAACACTTGAAAACAAGTGAATTAAGATATGCGATAAGAGATATATTTGAAATAAATGCAAATAGAATTACAGTAAATATGTGCAAAATCACTTTGAAGTAAGGAAAACCCTTCTATTGATAATAGAATGGATAGTAAATTAACAGGGTATTTTTGTGTTATAGGAGGAATAAATTTGTCTGTCAGAAATTGGGTTGGTAGGTCATGGGTATATGGAAAAGTGCCATGTGGCCCAATATGGACATTTCTCATTCTTCAAGGGAGAAGGAATCTTGGCCAAGAACTTAATTGTTTGATCCCAGGGTCTGTTGTAAGTACTGTCAGTTTTTTTCATTTCATGTTTCTGAGCCTTAAAACCTGAAGAACAAACCCTTGAGCATGAAAAATACACTAAAATACTGTGTCATGCCACACTATGTGTTGCCTCTTAGGAAGCAGCCCATATGCTTTCCCTGGGTGGTAGATGTTCACTTTGGGCCAGTTACAAAGTTTTATTTTGTATGGAGCTTATATAGTTTGTTTTTAAATCCTGAAGATAACGAATATGATTACATGGGAATAAAATGAAAAGAAAAGAGCGCTGGTGATAACTCTGAGGACCGTATTGGTTTCGGAGAAGAAAAAAAAAGAATTCAATGAAGGCCTGGAGAGAAACAAGAGAATGGGTGTAGAGATCCGACTACAGAGAAATAATGGGCATCAAATAAGCAGTAGCTTTAAAAGGGAGTATAAACAATTTAAAAAGCTGCAGTGGTGGAAAATAAGAACAGGAATAAAATATACAATAGACTTTTAACTAGAATTATAGTCTTTTGGAAGTGAGCTAAAAGATAATAACAATGGGCAAGAATCCAAATAGAAACTCAACATTTAATAAGAACTTCCATTTCACTTTTTTCTATCTAAAATTATCTTGTTTTATGCAACAAATTTACCACAGGTTTTTTTTTTTAATGAAAATAATAATGTAAAGAGTACCATAAATAGCTATTATTTTTTATTGAGCACCTATTATATTTGGGGCAGTGTTACACATTATATATTCATTATCTGATTTAGTCTTTAGCTCAACAAGTTAAACATCATAGTTACCTGTTTTACAGATGGGGACTAGGGTTTATAAAGTTTAATTAAAAAGTTACACACTGAGTAAATGGTTATTATTTGCCATAATAAGGCCCTTGATCTATATACTACAACAAATTGTTTGAGAAAATTGCTATCCCTATCAGGACCCCTTCTGAACTCTCTTCACTATTTTGTTAACAGGCATTATTCCCTCAAGGGGAAAAACAAACAAACAAAAACTCTAGGAAACTTAAGAGAAGATAGAGGAGAACCTTGAATAGTGATAATTTTTTTCAACCTCAGCTACATCTCAATTCCAATACACTCTATAATATTTGGGAATCAACAGGAGGTTACAAGGAAGAAGTTAACTACTAAATAGTATTTATTTAAGTGTCCTTTGCCCGTGGAATCCAGCTAAAAGACTAAGAGTTACTAAAACATCCCAACAAGCCAACTGCTTTCAAAAACGCCTCTACCACTAACACAAGATGGTGCCATTAGCATATTATGGTCAACATTTTATGCCATTATGCCCATCTTGCCAACTGGCCACAACCAATTCATTAACACATCAATACAAAGGTGATAAATTAAATCAACTCAATAACCAACCTGTGAGCAGAGTGGAATCATACAGCAATCAGTTAGCAGTGCCTCCATTGGGCTCTGATCAGAAGGTCCAGAGCTATTCAATATTGCCCTTTCCCAAGTCTCAGGACAAAATTTCACAAAGTTCCTGTAACAGAGTTCTTCTGAAATCACCATTATCCAATCCCAAACATCAGGCTACATCTTCACTAGACCTCCCCTGGGGAACTCCTTCCCTGGGACCTAATCAGAGAGCCTTGAGATCACCTTTTCCCCACCCTAAACCTCAAACAACATCTCTACTTGACCTCAAAATGACATCGTCATCACTGGAGCCCAATCAAACAGCCCTAAATTCACCAATACCACTCCCTAAATCTCAGACCATATGTTCCCCGGAGATTTGCTGGACATCACCTACACTGAAGTCTAACCAAAGAGTTTTGAGTTCATCATTATCCCCCCTCCAACATCAAGAAAAATCTTCCCTAGGTATCCTCTGGACATCCTCTTCTTTGGGACCCAATCGAAGAACACTTAGCTCAACATTACCTCAATCCAAGCCTCAGGAAACATCATCGAACTGCCTTTGGGCATCTTTATTGGAGCATAATCAGAGATCTCTGAGCTCACCATTACTCAATCCCAAACCTCAAATGAACGACTTTCTTTGGACATCCTCTTCATTGGAACCCCATCAAATGACCGTTAGCTCATCGCTACCTGACTCCAAACCTCAGAAAACACCTATATTGAACTCCAATCACAGTGTTCTGAGCTTACCATTGCTCCACTCAAAATCTCAGAAAAAAACTTTACCACTTTATGTCCACCAGACTCAGAGTTTGCCATTGTTCCAACCCAAATCTCAGACAATGTTTACACTTGATCGTGACTGCTGGACTCTGAGTTCACCAGTTTCTCACTCCAAACTTCAGAAGACCACATCACCAAGAGACAAACATACAGCCACAAATTCACCATCACATCTACCCAAACAAAATATCTCAGATGAATCATCATCAAGTTCTGAGCACTGCATCAAGGACTTGGCTGTTTCAGCATTGATCTCCAAACTCCATAGTAGAAGAAGTTATGATTTTTGTGCAAACACAGAATCAAATAAAGAAATTCCATGGACTTTAGATAATATTCAACCTTGCATTGTTAAAGGTGGAACTATCCCTGATGATGTTGTAAATAAAATTGTCAATTCTATCTCCAAGACCAAAATTCAGAGGGATCTCTCTAGGCAAATTCTCTTTCGAAGGATGAGGGGAAGGCCAAATCCTCGTCCTGGTCCCCGTATTTCATCAAGTTATATGGTTTGTTTAGTTTGTGCTTCCTGCATAAAATTTCAGTGTAACCATCTTACAGGAAGGAAAGACCCTCGTGGTGCAACATTGTTTGTCATACCAACACCTGAACCCAATTCTGAGGGGGAAATAGAGGTAAAATTAGTTCTTATCCTTTCTCTACCAGAGACATCTTTCTCATCTTTCCCTGTGAAAGAAAAACAGCTTGATCAAGTGTCTGAAGACAACCTCGAAGGAATGGGAATGGAGATGATATCACAGATTGCCCCCACCTCCGAACCTGATATCATCCAGGGACCTGATACGAAGAAAAACAGGTTGACAGTAGCCCCCCAAAACAAAGTTATAAGCCAACAGCCCCAGGCTATTGACTGGCTGCTGTATGTTAAAAAAAGTAACAGTTCTCAACTGAAGTCCCAGATTCCATCTTCTTCTTCCTCTTCCTCCTCCTCTTCCTCCTCTTCCTCTTCCTCTCCCTCTGTACCCACCTCACCCTCTACTGTCAAAGATGCCACCACATCTACTTTATCAGGTTGTGTGTTCACTAAGGTACTTAGTTACCACCGCTTGCCTCCAGGGGTCTCCTGGCTTGAGTTTATAAAAAATAAAAATCACCAGCCACTTCCTGGAAAACCACACGAAAGTCAATCACCAACTCCCAAAATAAGGCCTATGAGGAATAGCGCCACAGTAAAAGAGACAAAGGGACCAAATATACTGTTCAAATTTTTCCAGACAAAGTTTCAAAATGAAAGAAATCCTGATTAAATTAACTTTTTGTCTCTTTGAAAGCAATTGACCTCTTAGTTCTTTGAGACTAATGTTTGATTTTCTATCATGCTTACTAATATTCTTAGTAATAACTTAAGCGTGACTGTATAGTTAAGCTGATGAAGAACCTAGTTAAGGGGAGACTATTTCCCTTAATACTATTTTCTAGTTAGATAACAGACTTTGATTTCTAGCAGCTGAAACTGAATTCTATGTTTGTAACCCAATGCCTGGCTTATAGTAGCCACTATATAATCATTGTTGAATGAATTGATCATAGTTGCCCATGGACCAGAAATACTTCATCTTGCCCTGAAGAGTATCTGGTTCAATTGTTAGTCTCTTTTCTTATAAGACATGATAATGACAGTATTCTTAAACCAGTTTTGACTAAACTATTTTCTCAATCTCTAAAGAAAAGTCAGATCACTGTTCTACAGGTAAGACAGTATATAAAAAATAATCTTTTCAGTTAAGGCTCCTAAAGATAATTCTGTGGTAAGATCCCACATGCTGCAATCCAATGATTTGTTCAATCTTAGTTAACAAATCTGAGGAGAGATAAGATAACTAACTGGTACATATAACCCTTTTTTTCATGTGACTATGTCCATATTTCAGTTATGGGCTTCTGAAGTCACCTACTCATCACTTCTATCTATACAACCAAAATGGGCTAAGAAAAAAGAAGAAAAAATGTTTATAAAATGTTTTTGTTCCACTGAGTATACTGTTAGTGGGAAGAGAAGGTGCAAACTGTTAACATGCTTGATTGCTAATGGAAAGGTTGGTGGTTTAGGTCCATCCAGAGCCACCTCAAAAGAAAGTTCTGGCAATCTAGAACTTGAAAACCCTATGGAGCAGAGTTTTACTATGACACACATGGGGTTGCCATGAGTCAGAATCAACTTGATGGAAACTGGTTTTGACCGGTTTACATATCCTCCTGACTCACAATTCTGATTCTCCACCCCAGATTTTTCTTGATCGCCAGACTGTATACTGGACATTTCCAACTGGGACATGGTATAAGCATCTCAAACTCAATACAACCAATCTTGAATTCATCATCTTCAATCTAATTATCTCTGAATTCTCTATCTCAGTGGATGGAGCACCATCCATCATGATGTCATGCATAATTCTTTTTTCTCATTGTTTCTCTCTGAGTTCTATTGCCCTGTTACCCCTAGAACCCAGCCTTTTTTTCCTCTACCCCCATTGCCACTATCCTAGCTGTGTTCGTAACCTTCTGTCACAGGGATTACTCAATAACTCATAAACAAGCACTCTGACTTCTGAATAAATGTCTGAGACATACATTTGAGAATGCCACTACGCTGCTTAAATTTCTTTAACGATTGCTCACTGTTTTCTGGAAATGGAGTAACTGGATGGCACAAAAAGTTAAATGCTCTTCTACTAACCAAAAGATTGGCAGTTTGAACCCACCCAGAGGCACCTGGGAAGAAAGGTGATCTGCTTCCAAAATTTCACAGCCTTGAAAACCCTACGGAGTACAGTTCTGCTCTGCGTATGTGGGGTTGCCTTAAGTTGGAATTGACTTCTCACCAACTGGTTTGGTTTTCTGGGGCAAGTCTAAATTCCTTTTATGATTGGACTATGATAACCTCTCAGAACCGATTTATCATCTTTCTCCAGTCCCCTACCAGATGCTTCAGCTACACAGAGTTTTTTACAATGTGTATAACGTGCCACCAAAACCCACTGCTGTTGAGTTGATTCCAATTCCTGGTGAACCTACAGGACAGAGTAGAACTGCTCCATAGGGTTTCCAAGGCTGTAAATCTTTATAGAAGCAGACTGCCACATCTGTCTCCTACAGAGCTGCTGGTGGATTCAAACTGCTGACCTTTCTGTTAGCAGCCAAGAGCTTTCTTTAACCACTGCCCTACCAGGTGACCTATGTGCAACAGCCTATCTTATATCCTTCATTTTAAAATCAACAATCCTGCTGCTTAGAAAGATGTTTACATCTATCCATTTTTATCCTACAGGACTCTGTTTAGTCTTTACTTCTTCTAGCAAACTTTTTTCTGATCTGCGACAAAGCTGATCCTCCTATTACCATAAAACTCTGTATTCACTTTTTTTTTTTTTTTTGCTGCTCTTAACCTCATTATATATTGTCTGTCTTCACTCACTTGTCTGTCTTTACTTACTAGACTGCAAACTTTGTTTGCCATTTTGTGCTGGTTTTTTTAACTAGTGCTTGGAATAGAGTAAATGTTCAATGATGTGTATTGATATTGAGTTAATGCTATTTACACTCTCCATCTTTAAAAATCCCCTTAAATAAGTAATATTTGGTTGGTCTGCTTCTTTCCAATACAATTAATGCCACATTGGTCATTTTACCCTTTATCTTGGTTAGAAGTTCTATAAAAATGTCACTGATGACAACAGTCACCCTGGTCTTATTTCTTAGGTAGAAAGTGTTTCTAGTATTTCTGCATTAAAGATGATGTTAGCTGATGTACACCTGATCAGTAATGATGAGGAAGAATGTGTTTATGTGAAAACGTGTTCAAGTCCTTCTCCAACAGCCTTAGAAAACCCTTGGCATGTGCTCTATCCATCCTAACCGTCCCTTTTGGTGATACACATCACTTTTGTAGTTGCTTGTTGAATATCTATTCTACCAGACTAAACTTCATGAGTGCAGGTCCTGTGTCACTATTGTTCACCACTAAATACTCAGGACCTGGTTGTACTTGACATGTACTAAGCATACGATAAAAATCTGTGGAATTAAACAGTGGAATTCAACTGATTTTTATTTATTGATGTAACTTACATGTTGAATTTTACATCTTTTAGCTTGTTTTCTAAACTTTATGCTTCAGTCTAGTTTTTGTTTTTTCCATTTCTTTATTTTTTTGGACTAGGATTTAGTTGCTTTTAATTTCTTTAGTGTACTGGAAGTTATTTATCATGTTCTTAATTATAATAGTGGCTACATTCGAAAATTTTTTTCAAAAAGGTTTTTCAACCTAAATTTTTCTAATTTTTGAATTTCTGAATAAAATTGCTTGGAATTTATGGGAAAAAGATGTCTACATGAGCAACTCCCTCTCTCTCTCTCCCAGCTTCTATAGAGATAACAATAAAATATCAAAAATAGAGAAAAACATATACCAGTGACAGAAAATTCAAGAACTTGCTGCCAATTCTTGTACAGATGGGACCAAATTTAAGGAAAGGCAGAGGAACTCAAAATCCACTACATTTGAAGAAAAAGATAATCTGTAAAGTAATATAAAAAGATATCAATAGTATCTCATTAATGCCTTTTATCTTAAATGAAAAGGGCTGGAAATGAGGGCTATGTAACAGTTGGAAGGCAGAAAGTAGATCCTATGAGTTTTCACATTTTTATTTCATCACTTGTTGGAAAATGATGTGGCATATCTGGATGAAAATTTGACAATAAAATTTAAACAATAATAACATACATAACCATTTTCCCTATGGTCTTCCTTCTTGGAATTGATCTTAAAGAAATAATCACAACTATGTAGACTTACAAGCAAGCATTGCTGTTTGGTAATAATAGTGAAAAATTAGAGAAAAATGTAGATGCTCAGTTATAGAAAATTATTTACATATGCTATGCTCCAAATAAATGATGTATTTTGTAGTAAAAAAAACCTGTTATTTTTGATGTTGTACCAACATTTCTCTTAATAACAGAAGTACCTTGTTTAGGAAAATATCCTGTGAGAACCCTTGGACATGGACAGGGATCCTGATTATGCCTCTTCCTGAAGAAGAGAGTGAAACAAAGAGAAGAGAGCTAAACTACTACATCTAAGTTTCTAATAGGAACTTTTAGGTGAGAGACAGCATAAGAGAGGAGAGAGGATATATTATTTATGATTTTTAAGTGAAAAAAATTAAGATTATGACAGATCACATCAATTTACATATGCTTTCACTTTGGAAAACACTGAAGTTATGTGTATATGTGTGGATGTGTTTGTGTAAAATCTATTTCATACATATTAGAGAAAGGTGCAGTAACTGGAAATAAATACCAAAATGTTGACTAAAATAGTGGCTATTACTGGGAAATAGTTACAATGAGGTATACAGGAAGTGGGTGAATTTTTTTTCTTCTATATTTTCCAAATCTCCAATGAATAAGAATTTCTTTCATAATAAATAATTTAAAACAAATGTTTTAAAAATGAAAAATGAGAACATCTTTCATGTCCTCTATTTTAGACGAAATATTTAGCACACAATAATTTTGCTTTTTACTTCTTTCCTTTTACTGATTGTCTTAGGCTGGGTTCTTTAGAGAAGCAAAACCAGTGAAGTATATATATACATATAGACAGAGAGAGAGAGATTTATCTCAAGGAAATGGCTCTCGCAATTGTAGAGGTCAGGTGTGTCAGGCTGGAGGCTTCTCCCAACTCACATAGCTGCAGGGGCGGACAAACCGAAGATCCACCGGGTCAGACGGCAGGCTGCTGGCTCACGGCTGTGAATGCTGATGAATCCAAGATCAGCTGGTAAAACGGCAGGTTGCTGACCCAAGTCCCAAGAACTGGAGGTCAGGTGCTGACAAGCTGCATGCAGGATCCAGAGCAGAGCAAAACCCAGCAGGCTTTGACAGAAAGTCAGCATGATGTATTGGATGCAGGTCAAACCCCCAAAGAAATTCCCTTTCAACTGACTGGCTACTCTCAGCAGATTCCATCATAGAAGTGATCACATTATATCAGATCTCATCATGAAAGTGATTACTTCATTATACAACTGCCAAAATACATCATAACTGCCAAACCACTGAGAATCATGCATGGCCCAGTCAAGTTGACACACAATCTTAACCATCACACTGATATCAATTGTGACTTTACAAGCCCATAGGGAATACATATTTCTACAAGACAGACATTTTCTTTGGGAGAAATGCATTTTCATTAAATTTTAAAGTTCATTAAAATGTTTAGAAAATTCCATATTTACCTACTTGAATGGTTAGTAACAGACTTCTTATACCATTCTTTTATTTGTGTGGTTGTTTCTAATTGATTGTTAAAAATGAAATCTTTCAAACCTATAGAGAAAGATAATATGTTGATAAATATCTTTATACCACCATCCAGCTTTATCAAATTTTATCCTTTGGTTACATTTACTTCATGTGTTAAAGAAGTTAAATATTTATTATTAATACAAGTGCTAAGCTCAGTGTATATAACAATCCAGGATCCCAATCCTATAAGGCACTCCCCAGAACTAATCATTGTCATGAATTTGTACGGAATAATATTTGTCTGTTTTTTTGAAATTTACTGAATGTTCATGGAGTCATAAACCATCTATTACTTTGATGTTTTAAAATTTTGTATATATTTTATTATACATATTTACCCATCTGAAATGTGCCCTTTTTTGTCAGATGTATCTGTGTGTGTGTATAAACACATATATACATATATGTATATGTATATATAGTAGTCCATGGTATAAATTTATCAAAACTTATATATTTATTTTGGGGGTAAACATTTAGTTTATTTACATTTTTATGATCACATACAGTGTTCCATTGAACATTCTTCTTCACATCCTATTTTGCCCATGTGTGGGAAGTTCTCAAGAGTCATGTGGTCCAAGGATTACCAGCATTGGCATCACCTACGATTCTGTGAGAAATTTTGTACAATCTTACCCCACTCCAAATATACTGAATTATAATCTGCATTTTTAAGGTCATCATAAATTTTATGAACATTGAGAGTTCGAGAAACACTATTCTAGAGTGTATAATTCAAAATGAAATTGATGGTTGTTAGCGTGCTGTCCAGTCAAAATATGTGAGCCAAATGTAACTTTAAAATTTCTAGCGGCCACATCAGAAAATCAAAAGTAATTAGGTAAAAAGAAGACTTGGTGGCGCAATGCTTAAGTGCTCGGCCGCTAATCAAAAGGTTGGTGGTTCAAACTCATCCAGCAGCTTCACTCCTGTAAAGATTTCAGCCTAGAAAATTTTATGGGGCAGTTCCTCTCTATCACATGGAGTCACTATGATTTGAAATCAACTTGACAGCACCCAACAACAACAAATTTTATTTTAGTAATATATTTTATATAACACCATATGTCAAAAAAATTTTCATATCAACATGTAATTAAGACTGGTTCTCAACCAGGTGTGATATTGTCCTTAGGGGACATTTGGCAATGTCTGGAGACATTTTTGACTGTCATTATCTGTGGAATTGCTCCTAGTATCTCAGGTAGAGGCAGGGATGCTGCTGAAATATCATACAAAGCACAGGATAGTGCCTCACAACAAAAGCTTATCTGGTCTAAAATGTTAACAGTGCCAAGATTTGTTATTAGATGTCGTTAAGTTCATTTCCAACTCATAGCGAACCCATGTGACAGAGTAGAACTGCCTCACGGGATTTTCTTGGCTGAAATCTTTACGGAAGCAGATCACCAGGTCTTTCTCCTGCAGAGGCATTGGGGAGTTCAAACCACTGACCTTCCAGTTAGCAGTTGAGCACCTAACTGTTGCGCCACCAGGGCTCCTTGCTAAGGTTTAGACACCTTAAATTAATGTAAAAAATGATTAATATGCTATTTTACTTTTTTTAATATTAAGTCTACAAAATCTGTTGACGTTAACCCTTACCGAACATCACAATCCAGACTAGCTACATTTCAAGTGCTCAGTAGCCATATTAAACAGCACAGCGTTATAGCACAAAAGCATCTTTAAATTTATTGAATATTGCCAAATTGTTACTCAAAGTATTTATGTTTAGTATATTCTCCCACAAATAGTGCATGTGAATTTCCACTGCTCCATAGTCTCACCCACACTAGGAAATGGTCAGATTTTCAAATTATCGCCTCATACTGATAAGTATAAAATGATCTCTTTGTACTAGATTTTTACATTTTCACTTCTCTTATTGGTAGCTTAAATATCTTTTCTTGTTTACTGACGTTTTGAGTTTCCTCTTCTGTGACTTGCTTTTCATAAACTTTGTCCATTATTCCATTGAGTTTTGTCTATTTCTTATTAATATGTAGAAATTCTTTGCAGGTGTATTCCAACCATATGGTTTTTGGCTTGACTTGATATTAATCCATCCTTGCACTATCTCAGTAAATGCTACGTAGGTATCATGTATTATTATTTTATCCTGCTAAATTCAATTCTCCAAAACTGACTTAGAATTTCACATGTATTTTTAAAAGTATGATGGGTCTATACTTTTTTTTTTTTAATATACGTCTTTGCTAGTTTTGTAATAAGATTATAAGTGAATTGAAGACTTCTTTCTATGTTTCTATTCTCTTAAACACTTTGTATACTAGATTTTGGAAACTCTGGTGGTGCAGTGGTTAAGTACTACGGCTGCTAACCAAAAGGTCAGCAGTTTGAATCTACCAGGCGCTCCCTGGAAACCCTATGGGGCAGTTCTACTCTGTGCTGTAGGGTTGCTATGAGTCAGAATCAACTTGACTGCAACAGGTTTGTTTGGTTTTTTTGGTATACTAGATTTTGATACGTAGTAAATTTCTGTTCAGTTCTTTTGTTACCCATAGACATCTATAGATAGATTTTTTTTTCTTGGTACTTAGTAATTTAGATAATTCTGGTATTTTGTAGATCATATTTTCTGTGTGGGTTCTTAATGAATTTTTTACTTCATTTTAATTTTAAAACACTGTCACTAAGTGCCTTTGAAATACAGAAAGCTATTAAATGTGTGCACACAGAATTCTTTTAATCTCAGGTTATTTTCTTCTACAAATTTGAAAACTGTTTTATTTAATTTACTGTAGTAGCTTCTTTATGACCACCAGCTAATTATGTGTTGAATTTCTATTCTCTGTTTTCAATATCTTTCATTTTCTCTTTGCATCATTATTTCTTTTTTTTTTTTTTTTCTTTTTTGGATTTTGGGTACTCTTGTCAAGCTCTTTTTCACATCAGTAATTTTGTTTTATAATTTGTGTTCTCGACTGCCTTCCACTTGAATTTTAACTCTGCTCTTGTATTTTCGTTTTCTTGTCTCCAGGCATTACTTTCATAATATAGCATCACCAAGATATATTGCTCTATAGCTCTGTGTTTTTAGATGGATTTTTTTTCTTTCATATGTTTTACAAAATATTTACAGAACAATATAAAAATATCCCTATACAGTTTTGGATATGGACTATTTATCCAGATTTATGGTTATTTGCTAAGACATAAAATTGCAATGCATAAACTTCTATCCTTACAGTCATTGCTAGTAGAAAATTTCCTTCCTCTGCACCCTGTCTTGAGGAAAATAGATACCCCTAAATCCAGAGCACCACACATTTTTTGCTCTATTCTCTTATTTTTCTCTACGTTTCCCTTGAAACTCTCTTCCTCCCTGCTTCCCTTCTTACCATTGCTCTTCCATCTCCAGCAATAGCTTTCTGAATGTGTTTATTTGGTAGCAGAAACACTGTAGCCATTTTAAAAAGTAGCCAAATGTGTTGGAGGAATGGATATTTGTTTTTCTAGTTGAAAGATTCTTTGAGTTTCAGTTGGAGCAAATTTGACAGGGCTAGGGGTCTATAAAGAGTCTACTTATCTTTCCTTTAGGCATTCTTTTAACAAGCATTCCTTTTAAATGGTGGGGAAAATGGATTTAAAGCAGCTTTCCTGAGATCCATGATCTATTTATTCCTTTTGGGGAAGGAACACTCCACCACCTCCCAGGGAGAAAAAGAACTCAAGTGACCCAGTTTAATCTTTTTATCACATAGAATTTCCTTTAAGTAGATGAACGACACTTGCTCGGAGAAAGAGTCCTTATCTGTAGAATGCCCTTAGCAAAATAACCCTGGTTAATGATTACTTATAACAAATAAATCCAGAATCTATAAATTTATACATGGCTTGTTGGAGAATGTCAAATAAGTCATACAACCTTCTGGATATAAAACACTTCCTTCACCAAACGTTACTTGCAGAGCTCATGTTAAACAGATAATTTTTTTCTTAAGTGAGTTGTTTTTTAACTTATAATGGTTATAAACTTAACTTATTAAAATAGTATTTTGCCTCTTTTTAGTTTAATATGGATGAAGAAAATGGATCATAAGGGAAAAGATGGAGAGTTGGGTGCCGGGAGATTCAGGAAAAAGCAGGGGAATGGAACACAGCTTGTGTAGGCTGATGGACTAGATTCTTGGTCTTCCTCTCTTTCTCACTCTAGTGATGTCTACTAAGACTTACTTTCTTCCCAGCTGGATTGACTTTTTTCCTTAAATCCAATTTCAAGTTGTTGACTTTTTTTTTGGCAATGAAGTGCTTTATTTTCTCTCCTCCTCCTTTTTCCTCCTCTCCCTTTCCTTAACTGTCTATATAAATAATTTGTTAAATAGATGCTTCAGAAAAAAGTCTCATCTTAAACCTCTTTTATTGGCTTATTCCTTTTTTAGGAAAAACCCATAAATTTGTCTGATAAAGTTCAACGTCAAACAGCATTTCCTTTTCCAGTCCCTCTCCAACAACTGCAGGCCTCCTCACCACATACACATGAATCAATGAATTAATATACTTTCTCTACAAGACACTGGACCTGATTCTCACACTAATCTATAGGATTTGGGCAAGTAATTAGCTTATATTGATCTTAGTCTTTACTCTTATAAAGTAAAAGAGTTAAAGTATATGGTTTCCAAAATTTCTTTCATACAATGTCCTTAAATCCTGAATTAAGCTAAATCTAAATATTCCCCAATTAATCACAATAACATGTTACTTCCTTTTTGCATGCTTTTGTTCACAGGATTCCAAACCACAGAAATAATTTTATACAGTTACTAATATGTCGCAGATCCTGTGTACATTTAATAAGAGTCATATAAACCACCATTCCCTTTTTTTTGGCATTATTTAAATTCATGAAAGATGTGTGGTGCTAGAAAGAAATAATAATAAGAAACCAGACTCATTTCTCCGTTCATTCATTCACACAGCAAACATCAAGTGTCCATTTTATACAAGTCACTCACTTTTCAAGGAAACTGAAATCTCTGGAAAAATCTCTAGCCTCTTTGTACCTTAAACTTTCTCCAGAAAAAAAGAAACAAAGAATCAGATTATATTATCTCTCGGGTCTAAATATTTCTTCTCCAGGTTGAAAAAATAAAAGATCATTTTAACGTTCAGGAAAAGTGACTGTGTGTTCTGCACTCTTGGGCTCAGTCAGACACACTCAGATCCTGGCTCTGTCAGTAACCGCACAGCTCTGGCAGGTCATTTAATCACTGTGAAAATCTGGTCCCTCCACGGAGAGGGATAATATATGGTGAACATCTGGCACTTAGTAAACTTGAAATAAATAGCATCATTCTACCTTTATTGTTTTTATTATTTTGTTGAAAAAACAATTAGTTTTTACACTTACTGGTCCATCTTGTGCCTTAATAAGTACAATTTGGCAACATAATTTAATTATTTTTGATAATTTAGAATAATAATGACCTGAAATCCATTTTCAAAACATCAATTATAATACTCCTTGGCAGCGTCTCTTCTGTTCCTTCAATCTGCATTCTATTTTGGCCTTTACCACGCAAGGCTGCTTATTACTCATTGAGCAAAGCCCAGATTCTCCAGCCTGCCACATTAGTTCCTCCACAATCTTGTCCATATAAAATGCTTTTTCACCATCTATTATATTCACCGTCTATTATTTTCTAATGCACTTCAAACTCCACCTATTATTCACCTCTTCCAATTTCTCAATATACCCATTATTTCTCTGCCTCTCAAACCTTGATCATGCTGTCTACCTCCATCTAAAACATCCAGCATCCACATCCAGCTACTTTATTATCATATCCATTACTGGAGCTTAGCTCTGTTAGCAACAGCACTCTTGCCTATCACCCTGGACCTCTGATTCTTCATCCTTTGCATTCCTATGCATCCGGCCAGAACTTCTTTAGTCACATTTACACATAGGGCCTTTCCATGTAGTTATTTATTTACAGTTTCCATCTCACCCCTGAGATTGTTTAAGTGCCCTAAAGGCTAAGAATGTTTTCAGCATATTTTCTTCACTCCTTACATTACACTTTATAGTGTCTTGCTCTCAGCAAATGCCCTGCCAATAAATATTCAAATGAAAATTTGGTCCTAGATAGGAAGCATAGGGGGATGGGCCGGGAGCAGTTTCTGTGCTTAGAGAAAATGACTTCTTTAAAACTTGTATGAATTCCTACAGTGAGGGAAATGGTATGTCAGAATCACATTCTGGGAATTGTGCCAGGCTTACACTCCAAAGTGAGATGTGTTTGAAAAGGTAACACTGAAGTGTTAGAATCTTTCACTAAAGAAGAGTTAACTGCAGTACTTTAAAATATGAAAATGAGCTGAAATATTATCACACACTTCCCAGTCAACCAAAAAAGTATAAGATATAATAGATATACAATAAATGGGAAATAGTTTCTTTGACAAGGCTGAAACCACACTATGTTTGTGGTGATAGAATGAAAACAGTTGAGATCTGTAATATGAAGTAGTATCATAGTATATGATATTTGACATTACTATTAATGACTATACTTTAAGTTAGCCTCTATCTCTCTTAGCAGGTTGTGATTTCTGTGCATGGTCCATTAGAGCAAAATATTTCATTTATTTATTCTGAATTTTCAATATAATGAAAATAAGTACAAATCTATTGTCTTGAGAAAATATTGTTCTTTCACTGAGGAGTATATTTTGCATTTTCAAAACTCATCCCACTTGAAACACATATCTACAGTAGATATGTAATTCTGAAAAGATCTTAAAACTATCTTGGATATGAAAAATTATCCAAAGAATTTCTAAGAGATTTTTTCTGACATTTAAAAGATAAATAACATTACTATTGATTATCTTTCCACTGTGCCATCCCCCCTAGAGCAACATGATATTCTTATGAATTTATAATTATATTATAAACCCAATTGTATAGAAGAAGAAATAGAGATGCAGTACAGGCTTTGTCTAATACTACAGTAAAACCTGTGAAAGCCAGAATCTGTGTAAGGTGGAAACCTGTCAGAGAAAGAAAACTCAAATATTTTCCACTAAACTGAAGGTTAGATAAATGGTGGCTACACTGTCAAAGGTGGAAAACTTACAAGACTCAGAAAAACAAGGCAGTCCCGTAGAGTTCTGGCTCTCAGAGGTTTCACTGTATATAGTTTACATAGTGGTCAATGAATTTTTTAAAAATGCTTACAACTGCACTTTCTAATACAGTAGCTTTTAGCCACATGTGGCTAATGCCACATTTTAACATTTACAAGAGGAAACAGTGTAAAAAGTTTTTCTGATATTGCTGTGTTGCACACGCAGGCTGCCTCAGAAGTGCAAGCAGCAATAAGGCTGCTAGGAATGAGAACTTCACCCATCAGTAGCAACCACTCCTGGATGCCATCTAGCATGATCCAGCCCGCACAGTGTTGGCAAAGTGAAAACCATTATTATTATTTGTAGAAAGAGAACAGTAAACAATAGGAAGAGATTTATGGTGAACTGGTCCTAACCCACTTTGTAGGAAAGACCTGCTTATATCTCAAATGGGAACCCCACTTAACTGCTCATCACAAACTGATGTCCATTCTTATGTCACTGAGTAGGCGGGACATGGTTCAGGTCCAACGCTGTGTTCACGCCGTGCTGCCCTGGGCCTGCATGGCTTTCGTGCTCTGCTCTGCCTCTGGGCCTCGCTTGCCTGTCGCTGGCTCTGCCAGTTGCAGGAAGACCCCTGCAGAGAGTCTCCTGAGCCTCTGCCAGTGACACCTGCACGGGATGTATCCAGGCCTCTGCCGGTGACTTCTGCTTGAAACTGGCCCCTTCTTGGCCCTTAGGAACAATCCCTCCTAGGCCTTCAGGAATTGGCCTTCTGTCGGCCTTTAGGTTGCAGTTCTCAGTACAGCCAGGAAGTCTGCAGCTGCCAAAGGCAGGCCAGCTATGACCCGCACTGCCATATTCACTGTTATGGCCTCTGCCACCATCAAAGGCAGGCCATCGAGGCCCAAGCTGCCACTTGCTCCATGGGCCAACCTCATCTGCTGCCACTATCTGCTCTGTTTCTGTCTTCAGTGTTATCAGCTCAGTCGTTTTTATAGCCCTTCGCTGATATTACATGTCTTTTACTTGGGTATAGGCGATTCCCAGCACAAGGACCCACTCCTTTCTAGGCTCTTGTTGATGAGGAGATCTCCAAAAACCTCCAAGAGATTGGCCACTGTCATGGATTGAATTATGTCCCCCTGAAAATGTGTGTATCAATTTGGCTATGCCATGATTCCCAGTATTGTGTGGCTGTCCTCCATTTTGTGATTGTAATTTTATGTTAAAGAGGATTGGGTGGGATTGTAACACCCTTACTAAGGTCACATACCTGATCCAATGTAAAAGGAGTCTCCCTAGAGTGTGGCCTGCACCACCTTTTATCTGACAAGAAATAAAAGGAAAGGGAAGCAAGCAGAGAGCGGGGACCTCATACCACCAAGAAAGCACTGCTGGGAGCAGAGCGCGTCCTTTGGACCTGAGGTTCCTGTGTTGAGATGCTCCCAGACCAAGGGAAGACTGATGACAAGGATCTTCCTCCACAGACGACAGAGAAAGCCTTCCTCTGTAGTTGATGCCCTGAATTTGGACTTGTAACCTACTAGACTGTGAGAGAATAAACTTCTCTTTGTTGAAGCTATCCACTTGTGGTATTTCTGTTATAGCAGCACTAGATGACTAAGATAGTCACTAACTTAGAAAAATTCCTCGTCAATTTCAAGGTGTAACTTTCCTTTCAGGATCTTAAATGACTATTCCTCTAGGTAGATGGTAAGCCACTCAATCCTGTTCGGTGAATTACAAGCTGCTTAGGCAGCTAGCAAATCAATCAATCACTTGGGAGATTGCAGCCCAACTAATCATTTTGGGAAAATTATACATCCAGGGCCAGAAAGGCCACATAAGAAAAACCCACTGCACCACAGATATAAACCATGCTATTGTTTTGATTAAAACTACATTTTCCTTTCAGCTCACTTAGGATAGCTATCTTCAAGTGTTCCATTTCATTTTTGACAACTTCCAATTTTCCTTTTCTGTACATTCTACCTTTTGATTATTATTGGATGTTTGCAGCTGTTTCTTCTCATTTTGAGTCGTACCACATCAGCAAATGAAGGTCCCGAAAGCTTTACTCCATCCACATCATTAAGGTCGACTCTACTTTGAGGGGGCAGATCTTCACTAATTGTATTTTGAGTGCCTTCCAACCAGAGGGGCTCATCTTCTGGCACTACATCAGACAATGTTTCACTGCTATTCATAAAGTTTCACTGGCCAATTTTTTTTAGAAGTAGATCACCAGCTCCTTCTTTCTAGTCTGTCTTAGTCTGGAAGCTCCACTGAAACCTGTCCACTGTGAGTGACCCTGCTGGTATTTAAAATACTGGTGGCATAGCCCCCAGCATCAAAGTAAGCCACCACAGTGTGACAAACTGACAGACAAGTGGTGACAAACTGATAATCATATGGTCTACTATGCCAGGAATGACAAATTGGAGAGGAATAAGATTGCATTCATTATCAAAAAGAACATTTCAAGATATATCCTGAAGTACAATGCTGTAAGTGATAGGATAATATCCATATACCTACAAGGAAGATGAGTTAATACAACTATTATTCAAATTTATGCACCAACCACTAATGGTAAAGATGAAGACAAGGAAGATTTTAAACATCTTCTGCAGTCTGAAATTGCTCAAACATGCAATTGAGATGCATTTAATTACTAGTGATTGGAATGAGAAAGTTGGGAACAAAAGAGAAGGATCAATAGTTGGAAAATATGGCCTTGATGATAGAAACAACACCAGAGACCACAGGATAGAATTTTGAAAGATTAATGACTTATTCACTGCAAATGTATTTTTTAAACAGCATAAATGGGGACTATACATGTGGACCTCACCATATGGAATATACAGTAATCACATAAACTGCATCTGTGGATAGACGATGGAGAAGCTCAATATCATCAATCAGAACAAGGCCAGGGAACAACTGTCGAACAGACCATCAATTGTTCATATGCAAGTTCAAGTTAAAACTAAAGAAAATTAAAACAAATCCATGAGAGAAAAAGTACGACCTTGAGTTTATCCTGCCTGAATTTAGAGACCATCTTAAAAACAGATTTAATGCATTGAACACTAATAACCAAAGACCAGAGTAATTGTGCAATGACATCGAGGACATCATACATAAAGAAAGCAAGAGGTCATCATAAAGGAAGGAGAGAAAGAAAAGACCAAAATGGATATCAGAAGAGACTCTGAAACTTGTTCTTGATAGTCGAGTAGCTAAAGTGAAGGGAAGAAATGATCAAGTAAGAGAAATGCACAGAAGATTTCAAAGACAAAATAAAGTATTATAATTAAATGTGCAAAGACCTGGAATTAGAAAACCAAAAGAGTAGGACACACTCAGCATTCCTCAAGCTGAAAGAATTGAAGAAAAAAATTCAAGACTGGAGTTACCATATTGAAAGATTCTTTGGGCAAAATATTGAATGACACAGGAAGCATCAAAAGAAGATGGAAGGAATATACAGAATCACTGTACCAAGAAGAACTGGTTGACATTCAGCCATTTGAGGAGGTAGCACATGATCAAGAACCAATAATACTAAAGGAAGAATTCCAAGCTGCACTGAAGGCATTGGTGAAAAACAAGTCTCCAGGAATTGATGAAATACCAGTTGAGATGTTTCAACAAACAGATGCAACACTCACTCATCTATGCCATGATATTTGGAAGGACAGCTACTTGGTCTACATACTGGAAACTATCCAGATTTGTACCCATTCCAAAGACAAGTGATCAAACAGAATGTAGAAATTATCATAATATCATTAGCATCACACACAAGTAAAATTTTGCTGAAGACCATTCAAAAATGGTTGCAGCAGTATATCAACAGGGAACTGCCAGAAATTCAAGCCAGATTCAGAAGAGGACACAGAACAAGGGATATCATTGCTGATGTCAGATGATCTTGGCTGAAAGCAGAGAATAAGAGAAAGGTGTTTACCTGTGTTCTATTGACTATGCAAAGGCATTCGACTGTGTGGATCATAACAAATTATGGATAACGTTGTGAAGAATGGGAATTCCAGAATACTTAATTGTGCTCATGAGGATCCTGTACATAGACCAAGTTCAAACAGAACGAGGGGTTACCTCACGGTTTAAAGTCAAGAAAGGTGTGTGTCAGTGTTGTATCCTTCACCGTACTTATTCAATCAGTATGCTGAGCATATGATCCAAGAAGCTGGACTACATCAAGAAGAATGCAGCATCAGGGTTAGAGGAAGACTCATTAAAAACCTGCAATATGCAGATGACACAATCTTGCTTTTGGAAAAGCGAAGAGGACTTGAAGCACTTATGATGAAAATCAAAGACTACAGCCTTCAGTATGGATTACACGTCAACATAAACAAAACAAAAATCCTCACAACTGGACCAATAAGCACGATAAGTGAAAATATTGAAGTTGTAAAGGATTTTGTTTCACTTGGATCCACAATCAACACCCATGGAAGCATCAGTCAAGAAATCAAACGACATCTTGCATTGGGTAAATCTGCTGCAAGAGACCTCTTGAAAGTGTTCAAAAGAAAAGACGCCACTTTGAGGACTAAGGTATGCCTTACCCAAGCCATAGTATTTTCAATCAACTTATGTGCATGTGAAAGCTGGACAGTGAATAGGGAACACCCAAGAAGAAATGATACATTTGAATTATGGTGTTGCCAAGAATATTGAATATAGAATGGACTGCTGAAGAACGAATCTGTCTTGGAAAAAGTACAGCAAGAATGCTCCTTAGAAGGGAGGATGTCGAGACTCCATCTCACCTACTTTGGACATGTTATCAGGTTAGACCAGTCCCTGGTGAAAGACATCATGCTTGGTAAAGTAGATGATCAGTGGAAAAAAGGAAAACACTCAACAAGATGGATTGACACAGTGACTTCAACAATGGATTCAAACATGGCACAGATTGTTAAGATGGAGCAGGACTGGGCAGCATTTCGTTTTGCTGTACACAGGGTTGCTGTGAGTCGGCACCAACTCAAAGGCACCTAACAACAGCAACAACATTTTCCTGTAACTGTTGCATCACATTAAGATATTGTTGTTGTATTGTAGTGCACACGTCAAATGAGGGTATTATTTGCTAGTATACATGGGGCATCATAGATGTAGCAGATAGCACTGAATATTTTATGCAACTATCATAGGTTGCAGTAATATCTATGTAACTTGTAGCAGGTAATTAAATTGATTTACTTATGATTGTTTTAGAAGTCCCAGGTGGCACAAACCATTTGCACTGGACTGCAGAGCTAAAGGTTGGCAGTTTGAACCCAGCCAGTGACATAGCAGAATAAAGGCCTAGAGGTCTGCTTCCATAAAGATTACAGCCAAGAAAACCTTATGGAGCAGTTTTACTCTGTAACACATGGGGTTACCATGAGTCAGAATCGACTCAACGGCAACAGGTTTTTTGTTTGTATTATGGTTTTAATTTTAATAAAATTACTTTTTTAGTTTTAAAATATTGACACTTTTAAATTTAAAATGAAAAAATACTACTGATGCAGAATGGGGTGGAGATGGTGAAGCTAGCACTATAAGTAAAAGGAAAAATTTTAGTAAGATACCAGAAGAAGGTATGTCACAAATTTATAATGAATGACAATTGGAATAAGCTGCATCAGAGCTAAACATAAAAGCTTGTTTTTTGTTTAAAAATAATTAAATATAATATAGTGACAATATTAGGAAATATTTTAAGCACGTATGAATTTGGTTAGTTTTTTATCAAGACTCTAAATAGAGTCAACAGAATTATTTGCTTGAAACCAGAATTAAATGTCTAACCAAAAGTTTTAAAATTATTTTTAACAAGATCTGAACTTGTAAGTTTGATAAGGTTTAAAATAGACGATTTTTGCATGCTGACACAAGAAAAGAAAACCATTTTTGATGGAGAGATGGAAAAAATTATTTCAGTTGTGGAAATTTTGTTACAAAATTATAAGGAAAATTGAAAAATACATTTTATTAAAAGGGAAAGCTCTTCAGTTAAGCCACTGAACAATTACTCTTAGAACATGAAACCTTTCTATCAATATCAAAGATAAATTTATTCAAAATATAAAAAATTGCAAACACTTTTTGTTTTTTAGGTTTCGATGAGTTTTGCAGTATCAGAAGTCACTGTCCAGTTAATACGCTGGATGTGTTTTAACTCAAAGGACTTCAAAATTTTCAAAGAAATGCCACTTAATAGCCTAAAAAACAGAATTTATAGCATAGATATTCTTTACTCCTTTTCATCTGCCAGGAAGAATTTCAGCTAGATATGGAAAAATTTGTTGTTATCATGATGTATGGTGCTTCAGCTATGTTAGGTCAAAAATCTGGATTTACTGAAATTTTAAAATAAGATACTGATGTTTTCATTATTACTTCATTGAACTACACTATATATATTAAAAATATCTGTGCTCAATTTTCTGAAGCAGATTCTATTAAAAGTATCATAGATAGAGTTGTTAACATTGTTCAATACATGCATGCAAATGTTATAAATCATCACCAATTTTTGGAACTGTTGAGATAGAAGACAATGAATTTAATAATCTTGTGTGCTTTGCCAATGCTTATTAGTTGATTTGTGGAAGAATGTTACAAAGATTTACTTTACTATTATCTCAAATTCAAAATTTCTTGTAACAAAAGGGATGCTTGCCAAATAATCAATAATCAATGACAAAAAAAGACAGTGTGATTTACAGTTTCTTTTTGATAAATTATTACATATGAACCAGCTAAATTTGAAGCACCAAAAAAAGGAAAAGATTATTTATGATCCAGATAGACAGGTACTAGAATTTATGCTGAAATAGAAAATTTTCATAATACAAATCATCAATGATGACTTTATACATTTTCCCAACATGAATCAATATGTGGATTTTAATTATAATTGACAAAACTATGTAAATTGGCCTAAAAAACTACAAGAAAAAATTGAAGAATGCTTTGTTGACATTGATACATTTAAGGTTTTATTTCAATTTTTTCAATACTCCTTGGAATTCGGTGTCAACAATACTGAATTGACACAAGAGTTAGTAAATTTTCTTAACTTGTGTCCTAGTCATCTAGTGCTGCCATGACAGAAATACCATGAGTGGATGGCTTTAACAAAGAGAAATTTACTTCCTCACTGCCAAAGTAGCCTAAAAGTCCAAATTCATGATGTCAGCTCCAGGGAAAGGCTTTTTCTCTCTGTCGGCCTTCTTCTCTTCGGTGTTCCCCTGGACTAGGAGTTTCTCGGCGCAGGGACCCGGGTCCAAAGGACGCGCTCTCTCCTGGCACTGCTTTCTTGATGGTATGAGGTCCCCCTGTCTCTCTGCTCACTTCTGTCTTTTATATCTCAAGAGACTGCCTCAGGACACAATCCAGTCTTGTAGATCAGGTCCTGCCTTACACAACAGCCAGCCATCCTCCCTCATTAACATCATAGAGGCAGGTTTACAACATACAGGAAAATCACACAGTACCAGTAATCATGGCCTAGCCAAACTGACACAAACATTTTTTGGGGGACATAATTCAAACCATGACAACTTGGATAGACAAAGATTTGAGACTAATAAGCTTTTGCTTCAAAATAAAAAAAAAAGCTTCTAAAATAATAAACCAGTTTTTTTTTTTTTTTTCATTTGGATACAAATATTAAAGCAAAATGATTTGTGGTATTTAATTCAGTTATTGGAAAACTTTTTAAAGTTGGATAATGGGTATGTAAATGTACTTTTTGAACTGTACATTTATGAACTCTACATACAGGTCAGGAGCCCTGGTGGCACAGTGGTTAAGAGCAATGGCTGCTAACCAAAAGGTCAGCAGTTTCAAATCCACCAGCCACTCCTTGGAAACCCTACAGGGCAGTTCTACTCTGTTCTGTAGGGCTGATATGAGTCGGAATCGACTCAACAGCAGTGGGTTTGGTTTTTTGGTTTACATATAGGTCAAGTAAAGTAAAATTTAGCACCCACTTGAGATGTTTTATATGTATTATACACTACAGATTTCAAAGATGGCAGAAAAAAACTGAAAATATCTCATTAATATACTCCATTTTGATTACATGTTAAAATGATAATATTTTGGATACATGGAGTTTGATAAAATATTTAACATTAATTTAACAGTTTCTTTTTACATTTTAGAAAAACTAAAATTACATATGTAGCTCATATAATTTTATTAGACAATGCTGGTCTAGCATATAAGCTCCAATAAGACAGGGATCTTGAGTGTCTTGAAAAAAGTACAGTTTCCTCAGGCCTGAAAAATATTCATGGCATATGGCTATGTAGTTAAATATTCTTGAGTGAAAAAGTATGTTTAACTCTCATAAAAATTTAAGGGGATGTGTAAGAAGACCTTCCTCTGTCTCTCTTTCTTTCTCTCTCTCTCTTTGTACTTTTTTCTCATCAAATATGATTTTCATGAAAAATTCAAAAGTAAAGTTTAATGTCTGTCTTGTGATGCCACTCTTAAGAGCTAACTACTATTAATAATTTAGTATATTATACCAAATTGGTCATAGCTATTATTCTATCCCCCAATACTTTTTACATACTGACATCATTCTCTACACACTGTGATATTATCCACTCATAGGGTTATAAGTTTTAATTGTAGAATTAGTGCATGTGTGTAAGAATTCAGATCATACACATAGAATGTAAAAATCCAACATCGTTTCCTTCTTTAAAATTTTTAGCTGATTTTGATATATCTTTTAATATTTTGTCTATGTAAATGCAAACATATGTTGTAATTATTTTAAAATACGTGGGATTATACTGTATGTATACTAAGAATGTCTCCATATTGCTGGATCTACTAATCATTTCTCGTGAAAATATATTCCTCATTTATATCCACTTATATTAATTTATTCATACTACTTGTACCACTGCACTTTCAGTGTGGACAGTTTCATTCCTTGTTTCTCATTAATGTTTTCAGAACATTTCTCTCTCTACTCCCTAACTGTCTCCCTGTAAGTTTTAATGTCATATATTCCCAATTACCTCACTTTTTTTTTTTTGGTAGTGATTTTCTGACCACAGTGTCACTTTTATTTGGATCTTGGATTACTTTCATCCCTTCCAATAGTACTCCTGTTAAAACACCTATGATATCTCTGTTATCTCAAGTTCTCATTTCTTTGACTTCCTCTGATAAGCTTGTTCATCATTCTAATTCTCCCTCTTAATGCCATGGTCATACTACAGATTTTGTTATTACCAAATTTTCAAATTCAAAGCATCCCTCTCATTCCTTCTAGTGCTCTCATTCTAATACTTTGACTCTACTAGGGACCACCATCCACTGATTTTACAATCATTTCAGTGTTCTTCACTTCCTTCATGACCTCCTAAATCAGGTGAAATGTCATGGACCATCATTACAAAAACTGTATTACATATAATCTCAACTTCCTTGCCATGCTCTCATTTTGTTGTAGTTCTCTGGCAAGCTCCTAGTCCTAGTTAAATTTAATTGTCCATTTTCCTGAACCTTGTACTCCTGCACATGAATGTGGCTAGAGAAGAACACACTACAGGCTGACATGTCTCACTTTACCTCAAATGACTCCTTATTACTGCCTTGCAATCAAGGCGATATTTACATAAATCTATGATTTTCTCTCTCTTAGGTAACTATTTCATACTTTTTCTTCTCTTCTCAAAACCTCAAGACTGCATTTGGCATTCTCTCTCTCAACAAATGCACTTCTTTCTGTTTAATGAAAAAACAAAAGCCATCAAAAAAGAATACAAAAGCTCCCAGAACTGCATTTATCTGCGTCTGGGCCCATGTATTCTTCTTCCATCCTGTTACTATGGATGAACTGTCGGTGAAACCTCAAAGGCCAATGATACTCCATTTGTATGCATGATCACTTCTCCTTTCAGCTACACGAGAACAAATATCTAGCAATTGTCCCTAGTATCAATTTTCCTCCTTTCCTGATTTATTCCTATTGCATAAAAACTTGCTGTATTTTTCTACAATCTTAAAATAAAGAAAAACCCACATTTCTCTAGCTCCAGACACTACGCATTTTGCTCATCCCCTTTACAGTACAACCTTTCAAAAGTTGTTATGCCTGTTCTAAATATTTTTCTTGCATTCTTTCATATGTCCACTCCAATCAGAGTTTCACCCCCACCACTGTACCAAAATCAGTCTTGTCAAGGTCACTAAAGTCCTTTATGTTGCAAAATACAATCACAAGTCTCAATCTTCAGCTTAACTTAATTGTCAGCAGTATTCCATTCATAAATTGATCAATCCTTCCTCCCTAAAACACTTTCTTACTTGAATTCCCAGGGCCTCATGCTCTTGGCTTTTTTTCTTTCCTTTTCAGTCTCGTTTGCTAGTTTTCATGTTATTACCCTGATGTCTAAATACTGTAGTGCCTCAGGACACAGTACTTAGACCTCATTTCTAAATATACTTGTTTCCACAGTGATCTCATTTAGTCATGTGGCTTTCAATATCACCAATAAACTGATAACTCCGGAGCTTGAACTTCTAGTCCAGGTATTGTGAACTTCACACTGTCTACTCAGCACTTCCTATGGTAATAGTCATCTCGAACTCCTCGGATTAAAAAACAAACTTCTTATTTCTACTCCTATATCCCCACCCCAGTCCTCAAACTTGCTATACTTCGAAAGTCTTCCCCATCTCCATAAAGAGCAACTCAATTACGTTTTTTAGATAAATAAGCATAGTTTCTTTTCAAATTACTCTTAGTCACATCAGTGTTTTGTGTTGCAATTGTGAAAGGCAATATTGGACAGATACAAAAATTTTACTCATGAGTAATTGTGTTTACTGACAATTTAGAAGCACTTATGTTGACTAAATTAATGACAAATGTTTCTTAGAAAAACTATCCAGTAAAGGGAGCCAGTCTCTTGTTTGTCTTTAAATATATCCTTGTTAAAAAAAAACCAAAAAATCCGAAAACACAACAAAAACTTCAAATGATCCTATTGCTCTTAGACTTGCTTCAAAGTACTAGAGAGATGCTTAACATTTCTTTCCTTTTCACTTTCTCAGTATGAAATCAATTAGAGGCACCAGGAAAAACTAAGGAACTTCTTTTAATACATTTCACATTCCAAATCATAAAATAATTTCCAGGCCATTTGGAAATTTTCAAAAGCAGCTTGAAAACGTGTTTCCCAGAACAGATAAGGCTAGCATAAAATAGTTTTCAGAATAAGGGAAGCCATTGTATCTTATGCTTAGATGCGTAAAGATATAGGATGGCATAAAAACAAACAAATCCATTGCAGTCAAGAGTATTCTGACTCATAGCAACCCTATAGGGCAGACTAACTGCCCCATAGGGTTTCCAAGGAGCACTTGGTGGATTTGAACTGCGAACCTTTTGGTTAGCAGCTGAGCTTTTCACCACTATGCCACCGGGGTTTCCATAGGAAGGTATAGTATTTAATAAGTTTCTCACACCCTAGATCAGGGTTTGTCAGCTGTGTTAGGGGGATGGGCATTTGAATTATATTAGTTACTTTTTTTGAAAATATCTATGGAGGTCATGATTCCCAAAGGCTCTAGCAATGTTCAGAACATTGGGGAGGATAGGCTTTGGTAACAGTGGGAGACTGGACACTTGGCATAGAGATATGACTGAAGAAACAGCATTTACAGCAGATATATTGAATCCCCTCAGATGGCTTTGAGGCCAGTGAACATTACCAGTGAAGATACAGTGCAGAAGACAATGATCATGGAAGACACAGAATAGTGATCTTAACAGACTGATTTTGATGTACACATGCTGTAACTTTAAGAAGAAATCCTGAAAGACAGAGAATTAAAGAGATAAGAAAACTGAGGTTCCAACAATCAAGCCAGCTGGGTATTATAAGCTGGCTTTTACAATTTTTTTTCCTCAAAATTTCAGAATGAGCAAAACTAACACTACGTATTTTAAGAACACACATAGTTATGATGAAACTTTTTAGAAAACAAGGGAATGATAAATGCAAAATAATTACAGTAATCCATTCTCAGTAGAGTGAAGTGGGAGTTAGGATGCATAAGAAACACTGGTATATGTAAGTTACTGATACTGTTCTAATCCTATAAATTTAACTAACTACATGCCAGATCCATATGCTGAAAACCACAGGACACTGAAGAAAGAAAGAAGACATAGATTGAAAGCTGTATCATGATTATAGATTGAAACACTTAATATTATTGAGAGGTTATTGCTTTCCAATAAGATGTAATAGATTCAAAAAAATCTCAATCAAAATTCCAGTCGACTTTTGTTAGATATCAACAAACTTACTCTAAAATATATATGTAAATGTAAAGAAGCTAAAACAGAGATGGCAATTTAGAAAAAGAGAATGAAGTTGGAAGATTCACACTACTTGATATCATGAGTTACTCTGAATCTACTGTAATCAAAACAGTATGGTATCAATGAAAAGATAACACAAAGATCAATAAACCTCAAAAATAGACCCTCGCAAATATCATAAACTGATTCTGGTACATGTGCAAAGGCAATTCAATAGAGGCAGACCATAATTTTTCAAGTAAATGGTGTTGGAACAATTGGACTTTCATGTGAAAAAAAGTGAACTTCCATCTGTATCTCATTCCTTATGCAAAAAATTAACTCAAAAAGGATCATTAACCTAAATTCAAAACACAAAGACTATAAATATTCTAGAAGAAAATAGGGGAAAACCTGTGTGATCTTGGCTTAGGCAAAGACACACACCAAAAATATGATCTGTAAATTTTATGGTGAATTTTATGTGTCACCTTGACCAGGCTTTGGTTCTCAGTTGTTTGATCAAGCACCAGTCTAGTTGCTTCCACCGGAGTAGTTACACATGATTAGATCGTTTGGACTTGGGTAGAACAAATTACAATTCAAATTGAATGGAATAGAATGCAATGCAATGCAATTTAATCATCTTCCATAATGTATCTAGTATAATATAATCAATAAATCTGTCTATGTCATATCTAATCACACCTGAGTTATAAAAACTCTTGAATACACACACACACACACACACACACACACACACAGATGTGGGAAAACAGATGACGTGAAGATCATCTATAAGCCAAAGAACCAAGGAACACCTGGGGATACCAACAAGGAAAAAATAGACATGGCTGAGACCCTGATTTAGACTTATAGCCCTCAGAACAGTGAGAAAATAAATTTCTATTCTTTAAATCCAACCACTTGTGGTATTTCTGTTACAACAGCACTAGGAAACTAAGATAGTAAGGAAAAAAAAAAAAAAAGGAGAAAAAAAAAGCTAAATTAGGCTTTATAAAATTAAAATTTTTGCTCTATCAAAGACATTGTTAAGATCTTAGGAGAATAAAAAGACAAGACACAGACTAGGAGAAAATAGTTGCAAATCACATATTTGACAAAAACTTTCATGCATAATAGTGAACTCACACACAGCAAAGAGAAAACAAACAATCCAAATTTTTTTAAATGAGCCTTCAGCAATGAAGATTTTTAGACAATAAATAAGCATGAAAAGATGTAGTACATTATTACTTACTGTTGTTTTTGTTAGTTTCCATCAAGTTGGCTCCAACTCAGGGAAACCTTATGTATAACAGAATGAAATGTTGCAAAGCAAGTAATCCAAAATCTCACTGTCCTCACTTCTAAGAAGCATTCTTGTTTTACTTCTTCTAGGACTGATTTGTTTGTTCTTTTGTAAGTACACAGTGAATTCAATATACTTTGTCAACACCACAATTTAAATGCATCAATTCTTCTTCTGTCTTCTTTTTTCATTGTCCATCTTTTGCATGCATATGAGGAGATTGAAAAGACCATAACTTGGGTCAAGCACACCTTACTGCGAAAATGCAAAAAAAAAAAAAAAAAAAGAATAACACTGCATATCTATTGATGTGGCTAAAACTAAAACTAAAATAAAAAAAATAAAAAAAAACCTATCTAGGATGCAGAGCAATTGAAAGTCTCAGGCAATGTTGAAGAAAAAGAAAACGGTATAGATACTTTGTAAAAACAGCTTAGCAGGTTTTATTTTTTGTTTTTTAAATAAATTTATTAAATATACATCTTTCATATACTCAGCAATTCCATTCCCAAGTATCTGTACAAGAGGAATAAAAACTTATGTTAAAAAATAAAGGGACCAAAAGTTCTGTGAAAAAGAACAAATAATGGAACTACCTGATGGAGACTTCAAAAAACTAATATTAAGGCTCCTCAAAAGTATCAATGAAAACAAGGAAAAAATTCAAGATGAATTCAGAAAAACAATACAAGAACAAAATGACAAACTCAATAAAGAAATAGAATCCTAAAAAAAAAAAAAAACTAGAAATTCAGAAGCTTAACAATAAAATACAAACAACAACTTAATGGAAGGACATGTAAGTAGAATTGAAACAACGGAAGGAAGTATCAGCAAAATAGAGGACAAAACCCTTGATATTACTCTGTATGAGGAAAAAAAGAAAAAGAAAGATTAAAGAAAAATGAGAGCCTACAGGTTATATGGGATACCATCAAGAAGAGGAATATATGCATATTAGGAATCCCAGAAAAGGAAGAGAGAAAAAGTGTAGAAAGAATTTTTGAAGAAATAATGGCAGAAAACTTCCAAAAGATTATAAAGTATGAGAAGATTTTTATCAAGAAGCTCCATGAATATGTAGGATAGACCCCAAGAGAAATTTACCGAGACACATCACACTCAAACTTTCCAACATCCAACGACAAAGAACATTAAGAGCAGTACAAGAAAAGCAAAATATCACCTACAAAGGAGCCCCATTAAGATTAGGCACTGATTTCTTGTCAAAAAATACGCAGACAATGGAATGGCATATACAAAAATCTGAAAGGAAAAAAAAACCTGTCAACCAAGAATTATATATCCAGCAAAACTGTCATTAAAAAATGAGGGTAAAATTAGGACATTCTCAGATAAGCAGAAATTAAGGTAATTTGTAATCACCAGACCATCCCTACAAAAGTAATAAAAAGAGTCCTTCAGATAGAAAATCAATGACATTAGACAACAAAATGGGGTAAAGACACATGACAGCATCATCATAATACCAAACCAGGTAAAAATATCACAGAAATAAAATTAAAAAATGATTACAGGGAATCTTGGATACGAAGTTGTCATCAATGACAACATCAAAACAAAAGGAGGAATGATTGGTGTAGTTAAGAACTTCCATACAGTGAGGAATTTAAGGCAATTTCAAGATATAACTTTTTAAAATGTAGGATGTTAAAAGTAATCCTTATGATAATCACAAAGTAAATTAATAAATTTACTCACCAAAATAATGAAGAAGAAAAACAAAAAGACTCAGTAAACACACACACAAAAAATAATAAATGAAAGAAAAAGATAATCCATATACAGAAAGAACTCAGAACAGAAATAAAGAACAAAGAACCATTAAACCACACACACAAAAAAGCATAACAAACTGGCTGCAGTAAATTCTTTCCTATTGATAATCATACTGAATGAAAATGGATTAAATGCACCAATCAAGAAATACAGAATGGCAGAAAGGGTAAAAAAAACAAAAACAAAAACAAAACAAAACAAAAAACCCATCAGTATGTGCCTGCAAGAGACATACTTTAGGCACAAATACATAAATAGAATAAAAACCAAAGCATGGGGGAGAAAAAAGCATACCAAGCAAACAGTAACCAAAAGAGAGCAGGAGCAGCAGTATTACTATCTGACAAAATAGACTTAAAGAAAAAATTCATTATAAGATACAACAATAGACATTATATAATGATAAAAGGGACAATTTACCAAGAAAACATAAAAATTATAAATATTTATGCACCCAATGCCAGAGCCCCAAAATTTATAAAGCAAACTATAACAGAATTAAAGAAAGAAATAGGCAGATCTACAATAATAATAGGGGATTTCAATATACCACTTTCAGTAATAGGTAGAACTAAGAGATATAGAAGATCTGAATAACACTATTAACCAACTGGACCTAACAGGCATATATAAAACACACCACCCAACAGCAGCATGATGCACATTCTTTTCCAATGTACACGGAACATTCTCCAGAATAGACCATATTTTAGGCCACAAAGAAAAGCTCAATAAATTTAAAAAGATTGAAATCATACAAAGTATCTTCTCTGATCATACAGTACGAAAGTAGAAATCAATAACAAGAATAAGGAAAAAAATACCTGGAAACTAAATAACACACTACTAGAAAATCACAGAAGAAATCAAAAGTGAAATTAAAAAATACTTAGAATCAAACAAAATGAAAACAGCATACTAAAATCTTTAGGAAGAAGTAAAAGCAGTGCTAAGAGGGAAATTCATAACAATAAATGCCTACATAAAAAAAGATAAGAGATCCAAAATCAATAACTCAATATGATAACTTGAACAAATAGAAAAGGAAGAGCAAAGTAAGACCAAACCTACCAGAAGAAAGGAAATAATAAAGATCAGAGCAGAAATAAATAAAATAGAAAAGAGAAAAACAATATATAGAATCAACAAGACCAGAATTGGTTCCTTGAAAGGTTCAATAAAATAGAGAAACCACTGACTAGACTGACAAGGAAAAAAAATAAAAATAAAAAAGGCAAAATGGAAATAACCAAAATAAGAATCAAACTGAAGCTTTACAGCAGATCCAACTGAGATAAAGAGGATCATAACAATACTATGAAAAATTGTACTCCAACAAATTTCAAAAACTAGAAGAAATGAAGAGATTAGACCAGGATTTGTGGTAGCCAAAAATTTTTTCCCAGTCTGTAGGCTGCCTTTTTACTCTTTTGGTGAAGTCTTTTGTGAGCATAAGTGTTTGATTTTTAGGAGCTCCCAGTTACCAAGTTTCTCTTCCGGTGTTTGTGCATTGTTACTTATGATTTGTAATCTGTTTATACCATGTATCAGGGCTCCCAGAATTGTCCTTATTTTTTCTTCCATGATCTTTATTGTTTTTGATTTTATATTTAGTCTTTGATCCATTTTGAGTTAGTTTTTGTTCATGGTGTGAGGTATGGGTCTTATTTTAGTTTTTGGCACATGGGTGTCCAGTTATGCCAGCACCATTTGTTAAAAAGACTGTCTTTTCCCCAATTAATGGCCTTTGGGCCTTTGTCAAACATCAGCTACTCATAGGTGGATGAATTTATGTCTGGATTCTCAATTCTGTTCCACTGGTCTATGTATCTGTTGTTGAATCAGTACAAGGCTGTTTTGACTATCATGGCAGTATAATAGGTTCTAAAATCAGGAAGTGTAAGGTCTCCCACTTTGTTTTTCTTCTTCAGTAGTGCTTTACTTACCGGGTCCTCTTCCCTTTCCTATGAAGTTGGTGATTTGTTTCTCTATCTCTTTAAAAAATGTCGTTGGAATTTGGATCGGGATTGCACTGTATCTGTAGATCGCTTTGGGTAGAATTGACATTTTCACAATGTTGAGTCTTCCTATCCATGAGCAAGGTATGTTTTTCCACTTATGCAGGTCTCTTTCAGTTTCTTGCAGTAGTGTTTTGTAGTTTTCATTGAATAGGTGTTTTAGGTTTCTGGTTAGATTTATTCTGGAGTATTTTATCTTCTTGGGGGCTATTGTGAATGGTATTGATTTGGGGATTTCCTCTTTGAGGTTCTCTTTGTTGGTGTAGAGGAATCCAACTGATTTTTGTATGTTTATCTTTGCATTCTGATACATTGCTGAAATCTGTTAGTTCAGTAGTTTTCTTGAGAAATCTTGAGGGTTTTCTGTGTATAAGATCATATCATCTGCAAATAGATACCTTGACTTCTTCCCTACCAATCTGGATGCACTTTATTTCTTTTTCTAGCCTAATTGCTCTGGCTAGGGCCTCCAGCACAATGTTGAATAAGAGTGGTGATAAGGCATCCTTGTCTGGTTCCCATTCTCAAGGGGAATGCTTTCAAACTCTCTCCATTTAGGATGACTTTGGCTGTCAGCTTTGTATATATATGCCCTCAATTATGTTGAGGAATTTCCCTTCAATTCCTATTTTATTGAGAGTTTTTATCATGAATGGGCATTGGACTTTGTCAAATACCTTTTCTGCATCAACTGATAATATCATGTGGTTCTTGTCTTTTATTTATCTGATGGATTAAATTGATTGTTTTTCTAATGTTGAGCCACCCCTGCATACCTGGTATAAATCCCACTTGGTCATGGTGAATTTTTTTTTTTGATATGTTGCCGAATTCTATTGGCTAAAATTTTGTTGAGGATTTTTGCGTCAATGTTCATGAGGGATATTGGTCTGTAATTTTCTATTTCTGAGGTGTCTTTACCTGGTTTTGATATCAGGGTTATTCAGGCTTCGTAGAATGAGTTTGGGAGTATTCCATCCTTTTCTATGCTCTGAAATACCTTTAGTAGTAGTGGTGTTAACTCTTCTCTGAAAGTTTGGTAGAATTCTTCAGTGAAACTGTAAGGGCCAGGGCTTTATTTTTGTTGTTGGGAGTTTCTTAAATTACCTTTTCAATTTCTTCTTTTGTTATGGGTTTATTTAGTTGTTGTTCTACTTCTGTTTGTGTTAGTTTAGGTAGGTAGTGAGTTTCTAGAAATTTGTCCATTTCCTCTAGGTTTTCAATTTGTTAGAGTACAATTTTTCATGGTATTCTGTTATGATTCTTTTAATTTCAGTTGTGTTTGTTGTGATATCACCCATCTCATTTTTTATATGGGTTATTTACTTCCTCTCCTGTTTTTCTTTTGTCAATTTGGCCAAAGGTTTATCAATTTTATTGATCTTTTCAAAGAACGAGCTTTTGGTCTTGTTAACTCTTTCAATTGCTTTTCTATTCTCTATTTCATTTAATTCTGCTCTAATTCTTATTATTTCCTTTCTTCTGGTGGCTGAGGATTCTTTTGCTGCTCTCTTTCTACTTGCTCAAGTTGTAGGGTTAATGTTTTGATTTTGGCCCTTTCTTCTTTTTGGATGCGTGCATTTATTGCTATAAACTGACCTCTGAGCACTGCTTTTGCTGTTTTGCAAAGGTTCTGGTAGGATGTGTTTTCATTATTGTTTGATTCTATGAATTTCTTTATTCCATTCTTAATTTCTTCTATAACCTGGTAGTTTTTGAGCAAGGTGTTGTTCAGTTTACATGTACTTGATTTTTTTTCCTTACTTTTTCTGTTATTGATTTCTACTTTTAAGGCTTTATGGTCAGAAAAGATGCTTTGTAATATTTCAATGCTTTGGATTTTGTTAAGGCTTGCTTTATTGCCTAATCTGTGGTCTATTCTGGAGAATGTTCCATGTGCATTGGAAAAGAAGGTATACTTGGCTGCTGTTGGGTGGAGTGTTCGGTATATGCCCGTGAGATCAAGCTGGTTGACTGTAGCATTTAGATCTTCCCTGTCTTTACTGAGCTTCTTTATGGATGTTCTGTCCTTCACTGAAAGTTGTGTGTTGAAGTCTCCTACTATTATTGTGGAGCTGTCTATCTCTCTTTTCAAAGCTATTAGAGTTTGTTTTGTGTATTTTGGAGCCCTGTTGTTGGGTGCATAAATATTTATTATAGTTATGTCTTCCTGGTGTATTGATCCTTTAATCATTATATAGTGTGCTTCCTTATCCTTTGTGGTGGATTTTACTTTAAAGTCTATTTTGTCAGAGATTAATATTGCCACTCCTCTTTTTTGTGTTGTTTGCTTGATATATTTTTTTTTCCATCCTTTGAGTTTTACTTTGTTTGTGTCTTTAAGTCTAAGGTCTATCTCTTGTAGGCAGCATATAGACAGACCAATTTTTTTTTTATCCAACCTGTCACTCTCTGTCTCTTTATTGGTGCATTTAGTCCATTTACTTTCAGTGTAATTATTGATAGATATGATTTAATGCTGTCATTTTGATGTCTTTTTTTGTGTTGTGTTGACAGTTTCTTTCTTCCACTTAATTTTCTGTGCTGAGTCATTTTTCTTTATGTATTTTCTTTTCATCATTTCATTGTTGTTGATTTGTATTTGCCAAGTCTTTATATTTTTCTTGTTTTTAATTTTGATGTGTAGGATTGTTAGTTTCCTTTGTGGTTACCTTATTATTTACCCGTATTTTTCTAAGTTTGAACAAGTTTTTTTTTCTTTATATCATCTTGACTTCCTCTCTGTATTAAAAATCTGTATCTACATTTTTTAAGTCCCTCTTTTTTGTTTTAATGTTGTCATCTTTTACATGTTGATGTCTCTGTTTCCCTATTTTTAGTGTTTTAGCTTTGATTTATTTTTGTGACTTCCCCATCTGGGTTGACATCTGGTTACTCTGTCTTGTGTTCTAGTCTTGGGTTATTATCTGATGTTATTGATTTTCTAACCAGAGGACTCCCTTTAGTATTTCTTGTAATTTTGGTTTGGTTTTTGCAAATTCCCTAAAATTCTGTTTATCTGGAAATGCCTTAATTTTGCCATCATATTTGAGAGACAGTTTTGCTGGATATAATATTCTTGGCTGGGAATTTTCTTCCTTCAAGGCTTTTATATGTTATCGTATTGACTTCTTGCCTGCATGATTTCTGCTGAGTAGTCCAAGCTTATTCTTAATGACTCTCCTTTTTAGATAACTTTTCGTTTATCCCTAGTCTCTCTTAAAATTCTCTCTTTATCTTTGGTTTTTGCAAGTTTGATTATAATATGTCTTGGTGACCTTCTTTTGGGATCTACCTTTTGTGGGTTTTGATGAGCATCTTGGATAGGTATCTTCCTTCATAATATCAGGGAAGTTTTCTGCCAACAAATCTTCAACAATTCTCTCTGTATTTTCTGTTATCCCCCCTGTTCTGGTACTCCAATCACTTGTATTTTATTCCTCTTGATAGAGTTCCACGTAATTCTTAGGGTTTCTTCTTCTTTTTAATCCTTTTATCTGATTTTTCCTCAAATAAGTTGATGCCAAGTGCTTTATCTTCAATCTCACTAATTCTGACTTCCATTGCCTCAATTCTGCTCCTATGACTTTCTATTTCTGAAATTTTTTTTGTTAATCTTCTGGATTTCTGATTGCTGTCTCTCTGTGGATTCTTGCAGCCGGTTAAATTTGTCATTATGCTCTTCTATAATCTTCTTAAGTTCCTCTATTGCTTTGTCTGTGCATTCCCTGGATTACTCTGCGTTTTGCATGATCTCGTTCCTGATATCTTGAAGAGTTATGTATATTAATCTTTTGTATTCTGCCTCCGGTAATTCCAAGAAAGTCTCTTCCTCCAGAAAATTTCTTGATTCTTTATTTTGGGAGCTTGCTGAAGCTGTCATGGTCTGTCTCTTAATGTGATTTGATATTTACTGTTGTCTCTGAGCCATCAATAAGTTTTTATATTTATTTGTTTTATGTTTGCTTACTGTGTCCTAGCTTCTTGCTTTGTTTTGTTTTGATATGCCCAAATAGGCTGCTAGTGTGAGCTGATTATTGGCAACTTTGGAGCTCTAATGTCCTGTTACCATGTAGTTAGATCTGTTGCTAAGTATGTGAACCCAAGAGTTTACTTTTCTTGTATGGATCAACTCAGGTGTCCAGGTAGTTGGTAACCAAATGTGTGCTGCAGGCTCTCACCTACAGTCCTAGTCAGGCATGAGTGAATGGTGTAGGCACAGGTATCTGTCTGCAGTAGGAGGTCATGCACTGAGCCAGGCAGGGGGGTGACACCTGCCCCTGAGTGTCTGGGAGGAAAGTGTGTCCCTTTTCCCTACAGTGCGTAGGTGGGTGGGTTTTGTAGCCAGACTATGAGGACCCACTATTGTTGGCTGTAAGGACTAGGGGGCATCACTTAGTGTTGGACCCCTGTCACGGGTGGCTAGGTTGTGTGGATGGAGCCACCAGTCCTCAAGCCCCTGATGTGGGCTGGTGAGGAAACTGCTTAATGGGCAGAGCAGTGTCAAATGTCACGAACCTGCCACTTCACAGATGAAATAGTTGAAATTAGACTTCAGGTATATACCCTGTTGTACTGTGGTAATGAGGGCCCAAGCTGTTGGAATGTGCCCACACAAGTCTATGCCGGGTGAAAGGCATTCAAAGTCCATGGACTCCTTATGCCTGTGCCTAGACAAAGGAGCTGTGCCTCCCCTGAGTTCCTGGCTTAGGGGAGCCAACAGATTATTTTTTCCCATTTGTTAATTTGTTCCCTCTCTAAGGCCTGGAGAATGGTTCAGGGCGTGTGACAGGTTGTATTTCTGACCCAGGGGACTCGGTAATCGCTGAAGCTGAGACCCGAGACCTGGTGCAGAGCAGGGAGTGAGGAGGTAACTGAAAGAGAATTTTTTCCCAAAGGGAGGTGTATTTTGATTCGTGCAGCAGGCCAGAAGCAAGTACTTTTCTTTTGCCAATTAAGCGCTGCTTTTCACTCCTGGATGGCTGAGTATACTCTCTGCCACTGGGCCTCTCCCAACATGGAAAATGCCGCCCGAGTGCCACTGCTTGTCTCACCGTGCATGCGAGCTGATCAAGCCTGAAGGGCGCTGGCTCCCACTGGGTCGGGTCTGGCAACTCCTCGCTGCTTCTGTACAATCTCTCCCTCCCCCTGGCACTAAGTCTGATTCCTCAACTTTGCTTTTGATGTTCAGGGGTCCTAGATTGTCATATATAATCAATTCACTTGTTTTTTCGGGTCTTTGTTGTAAGAGGGACCACCAGAAGCATCTGACTACTCTGCCATCTCGGCCCCACCTGTCATTTGATTTCTTGACTGCTGCTTCCATGGGTGTTGATTGTGTATCGTTCAATATTTTCTCCGTTTATCATGATGTTGCTTATCAGTCCATTTGGGAGGATTTTTGTTTCCTTTATGTTGAGGTATAATCCATACTTAAGGCTATGGTCTTTGATCTTCATCAGTAAGTGCTTCAAGCCCTTTTTGCTTAAACCAAGCAAGATTGTGTCATCTGCATATCACAGGTTGTTAATGAGTCTTCCACCAATCCCCATGCTACATTCTTCTTCATATAGTCCAGCTTCTTGGATTATTTTCTCAGCATACACACTGAATAAGTATGGTGAAAGAATACAAGCCTGATGCACACCTTTATTGATTTTAAAACACTCAGTACCCCCTTGTTCTGTTCGAACAACTGCCTCAGGTTCCCCATGAGCACAATTAAGTGTTCTGGAAATCCCATTCTTTGCAATGTTATCCATAATTTGTTATGATCCACACAGTTGAATGCCTTTGCATAGTCAATGAAACACAGGTAAACATTTTTCTTGTATTCTCTGCTTTCATCCAAGATCCATTTGACATCAGCAATGATATTCCTCATTCCATGTCTTCTTTTGAATTTGTCTTGAAATTCTGGCAGTCCCCTATCGATGTACTGCTGCACCTGTTTTTGAATTATCTTCAGCAACATTTTACTTGTGTGTTATATTAATGATATTGTTTGATAATTTCCACATTCTGTTCAATCACCCTTGTTTGGAATGAGTACAGATATTGTTCTCTTCCAGTTGGTTTGCCAGGTAGCTGTCTTCCAAATTCTTTGGCATAGAAGAGTGAGCGCTTCTAGCCCTGCATCTGTTCTTTGAAATATCCCAATTAGTAGTCCATCAATTTCTGGAGCCTTGTTTTGCTCCATTCCCTTCAGTGCAGCTTGGACTTCTTCCTTCAATACCATCGGTTCTTGATCATATGTTACTTCCTGAAATGGTTGAACGCTGACTCTGTGTTTTCCTTCCATCTTCTTTTGACGTTTCCTACTTTGTTCAATATTTTGCCCATAGGATCTTTCAAAATTGCAACTCTAGGCTTGAATTTTTTCTTCAGTTATTTCAGCTTGAGAAATGCCATGTGTCTTGTTTCCTTTCAGTTTTCTAACTCCAGGTCTTTGCACATTTCATTATAACTCTTTACTTTGTTTTCTCAAGCTACCATTAGAAATCATTTTTTCAGCTCTTTGAGTTTATCTTTTCTTCTATTTGCTCTAGCTGCTTTAAGTTCAAGAGCAAGTTTCAGAGTCTCATCTAACATCCATTCTGGTGTTTTCTTTCTTTCCTTTGCTTTCTTCAGGAATGATGTCATTCTACAATTCGTTTGGTCTCTGGTCATTAGGAGTCAATGTGTCAAATCTATTCTTGAGATGGTCTCCAAATTCAGTTGGGATATACTCCAAGTAGTATTTTGGTTCTTGTGGACTTGTTCTAATTTTCCTCAGCTTTAACTTGAACCTACATATGAGAAATTGGTGGTTTGTTCTGAAGTAGACCCCTGGCCTTGTTTTGACTGATGATATTGAGAGTTTCCGTCATCTCTTTCTACAGATACTGTTGATTTGATTCTTGTGTTTTCCACCCATCTGGTGAGGTCCACGTGTATAGTTGCTGTTTATGTTGTTGTTGAAAAAAGGTATTGGCAATGAATAATTTGTTGGTCTTGTAAATGTCTATCATGTGCTCTCCGGCATCGTTTCTATCACCAAGGCCATATTTCACAATTACAGATCCTTTTCTTTGTTTCCAACTTTCATATTCCCATCACCGGTGATTATCAGTGCATCCTGATTGCATGTTTGATAAATTTCAGACTGCAAAAGTTGGTGATAATCCTCATTTTCCTCATCTTTGGCATAATGGTCGCTGGGTAATTTTGAACAATAGTTAACTGATTTTCTTTGTAGATGTATTGATATTATCTTATCACTTATAGCATTGTACTTCAGGATAGATCATGTGATGTTCTTTTTGACAATGAACAAGACACCATTTTTCTTCAATTTGTCATTCCCGGCATAGTAGACTATATGATTTTTGGATTCAAAAAGGCCAATACCACTCCATTTCAGCTCACTAATGGCTAGGATATCAATCTTTATAAGTTCCATTTCATTTTTGACAACTTTCAATTTGCCTTGATTCATACTTTGTACATTCCATAGTCTGATTATCAGTGGATGTTTGCAGCTGTTTCTTCTTATTTTGAATTGTGCCACATCACCCAATGAATGTCCTGAAAGCTACACTCCATCTATGTCATTAAGGTCGACTCTACTTGAGGAGGCAGCTCTTCCTCAGTCACATTTTGAGTGCCTTCCAACTTGAGGGGCTCATCATCCAGTACTATATCAGACACTGTTCCACTGCTGTTCATAAGATTTTCACTGGTCAGTTTTTTTCAGAAGTAGACTGTCAGGTCCTTCTTCCTAGTCTTCTTAGTCTAGAGGCTCCACTAAAACCTGTCCACTATAGGTGACCCTGCTGATATTTGAAATACCAGTGGCATAGCTTCCAGTGTCACTGCAACATGCAAGCTAATACAGTACAACAAACTGATAGATATGTGGTGGCATTAATCATTAGACAGAGGCAAATCAAACTACCATGAGATATCATCTCACCCTGATAAAATAGCACTGATAAAATAAAACCAAAAAGTAAACAACAAATGTTGCTGAGGATGTGAGGAAATTGGAACCCTTATCCACTGCTGGTGGGATTATAAAATGGTACAACTTCTATGGTAAACAGTATGACACTTTCTTAAAAACAACAACTAAAATAAAACTAGAAGTAGAATTCCTGATTATCCAGCAATCCCCACTTTTAGATATATATCCTAGAGCTCTAATAGAAGAGACAAGAGCAGACAACGTGGACCTATGTTCATTGCAACACTATTCACAATAGCAAAAAGACAGAGACAATCTAAGTACCCATCAATGGATGAATGGATAATCAAAATGTGGTACATACATACAATGGAATACTATGCAGCCATAAAAATGATGAGTCCTCAAAATACATTTCAACTTGGCTGAACTTCTAGTACATTATGCTGAATGAAATGTCAATCACAAAAGAACAAATATTATATAACCTCATTTTTATAAAAGGATAATAACAGGTATATATATATACAGAGACCAACATTCATTGTTGGTTACCAGGGATGGGTGGGGGGAGAAAGGGGAAATCACTCTCTAGATAGTAAACACTTGTTATTTTTGGTGATCGAAAATGTAACACTGAATGTGGGTGAAATGTGCACAGCTTTATCAAAGTAAGAGATGTCACTAAGATGTACACAAGAAAAAAGTATGTTTTGGTAATTGGTATGGCATATATAATTTTGAAACAACAGCACAAACAACCAAAAAATATATGTGGGAGTATATACGTATGTATGTATGTATGCATATAAGTGTATAGGTATGTATATGTGAGTATATATGTGTATATACATATAGATGTAAGTATATGTATATGCATGCATGTGCAGGTATACATATATGTTCATACATATAATAAAACACATGGGGGCACAGTTACTGATACCTTTTAGACATAACTAAACATCTCGTGGGATTTGTTTTCTGAGTTTGGAGGCTTAGGAGTACAGTCTCATGGATCAACTCAATCAATTGGCATAAATAGATAAGTTAATAAAGTTTAAATGTTCTATATGCTAGCCTGGTGAGTAGTGTATAGGGTCTTAAAAGCTTGCGAGTGCCCATGTAAAATACAACTATTGGTTTCTACTCGTCTGGAGCAAAAGAGAAAGAAGAAAACCCAAGACTTAGAGAAGAAACTAGGGCTAACTGTCTACAAGAACCATGGCCTCATTTACCCTGAAACCAGAACTAGACGGTGCCCAGCTACTACTACAGGCCATTCCAGTCAGGGCCACAATAAATTGATCCTGATAGAATGGGAGAAAAAATGTTGAACAGAACCTCAAATTCTTAAAAATCCAGACTTACTGGACCAGTTGAAACTAGAGGACTCCTGAGGCTATTGCCTAGATACTCTTGAAACCTTGAATCAAAACTATCCCCCAGGTCATCTTTTAGCTAAATAACAGATTGGCTCACAAAATAAAGACTATCACCCAGGAGTACTACACTCCTTTAAATAATCATCTGTATGAGACCAGGTGGTCAACAATTACTTTAAAACAAAAACGAGAAGTTAAGGGGGCAGGGAAACTAGATTACTGGAAACTGAACAACCACAACTGAAAATAACGAGAACGCTAATGTGTTGTGAAGAATATAAGCAATGCCACTGAACAATCTGTGTAGAAATTATTGAATGGGATCCCATTTAAAAAAAACTAGAACAAAAAACTTATGTTCACAGAAAAATCTATATGTGAATGTTTATAACTCTTTTATTTAAAATCTCCCATAATAGAAAAAACCCAGATGTCATTCAGTTAATGTATGGGTTAATAAATTGTGGTCCATCTATACATTGGAATACTACTCAGCAATAAAAAGGAATAAACTACTGATTTACTGATAAACTACTGATAAACTATACAACAATATGCATAAATCTTAAATGCATTTTCCAGACCCCAAATGATACATATTACATGATTCCATTTATTGACACTCTGGAAAAGGCAAAACTATGGAGATATAAAACAAATAAAAGGTTGTTAGATATTGAAGTTAGACTAATTGTCTACTATAAAGAGACTGTATGAAGTAATTTTGGGGGTGATGCACTGACTTGCAAGAAATTGTGGTTTTAGATACTCAATTCTATGTATTTTTCAAAACTCCACAGAACTGTAGATCATAAAGAGTGAATTGTTCAGGGTAAATTTCAAGAAAGTCAAACAGGAAATGGGGTGGGTGTGGGGGTAACAAATTAATTTCATTACAAATGAATAACTATTACACAGAAGGGGATGGAGAAGAAAGAACTGATCTAGTAACTTTGGCAAAGAGTGTTTTGAGTGGATACTGTATATAAAACTGTACTCTAGGGATATGTTTCAGTAATTCTGAAACTACTTTAATTGTATACTAGAATTAAACCAACAAGTAGATAATGAAAAACGAGTTTCTTATGGTCTGAGAAAGATGTTACAAACAAATAAAAGGTAAAAGGTATGCTAAAATCTGTGGTGCTGGATTGTAGTCAGAGCTATTAGTGTGCTGTTATTCTTGTTGTTGTTAAGTGCCATCAAGACCTATTAGTATAGACACTTAAAAAAAAAAGAACAACCTATATACATGGGTATATTGATACAGAAATAAACAGACATTTGTATACGAGTGTGTGTGTGTGAACATGCACATATGGATTAGTCTACAAAAACATATTTTCTAGATCTATCTACTAAGAGGGAGTTGAAGCAGTGACATCAAGTAGCAATTAGCACACTTAGCACCCAGAGCATGGTTTCTAAATACCTTTCTCCAATGAAAGTACATAAGGCTCCTTGGAGGCCTGGTTGATTCCAGGACTGAGTCAGGGAAACTAAAGCATTTGGTAGTTTCAGAAAGTAAGGGGGTGCTAAACAACAACAAAAGATAGTGGGGTGAGCCCATCTGAAAGAGCTTTGAATGGCTAGCTTTGAAACAACTTGAGCAATAGAATACATAACTATGGTATTGGATTATAACTAAAATTAAAACAAAAAATCCCATGAAACTGCACAGACATAAAAAAAAATGACTGAATAAACAACTGAGGCACAAGGATAACTCTTCCTTACAGAAGAATTTCTATTAATAAATGCACATGAAATAAAGGAAATAGAAAATAGTAATCATTAGAATACTATAGTAATAATTACTGCAGGCAAGATATACCCATGAGTGCTAAAATAAGGGCATGAAAGGTAAACTGAAACTGGATATTGGCATAGTTTCAATGTCTCACTTCACAAATACTCAGTAATTACTGAGAGGAAAATGATAAATTTATAGTGGAGACTCCAGGTAGACTCACTTAACAAGGTTAACATTTCAACTAATATTTAGGACATCCTGTACCCTGAAGTGAAGTACTGAAAAGAGCCCATCTCCTCTGTTAATATTCTTCCTAATAATACATGACTTCAATTTAAAAATGAGAAAACATCAGACAAGCCCAATTTGAGAGACACTCTACAATATAACTGAGAAGCATCCTTGCCAAAGAAAGGGAAGGACTGAAGAGCTTGGAGGAGACCAAGAATACATGCTAACTAAAAGCAATGTGGGATTTTGGACTGCATCCTCGAACAGAGAAAGAACATTAGTGGGAAAAAGTGTAAAATCCAAATAAATTCTGTAGTTTAATTAATGGTATTGTTCCAAGGTTAATTTCTTATTTATGATAATTGTTCAATGGTAATGTAGGATTTAACATCGGGAAAATGGATGAACGGTATGTTTTTGAGTCTTCTCTAAGTGTAAATTATTTTGAAATATAATTAGTTTTTTAAATGTGAACTTCTAGTCAAGATAGTACTCTAAGGGTGTGGTGTGAGCTATCCTCTCTCATGACTCTCAGCACATTAAAATTATTGGTAAAAAATATAAAAATAAACTTATAAATGATATTACCAACTTCCCAAAGCATAAAATCTCATTGATCAGAAATAGAAAAGTAGTTATTATGGCTTCAGTCACAGGCTAGCTCTGGGTTTAAAAATAAGCCTAGTTGACTGAAACAAGGCAATGGGAAAGAATAATGTTTCACATGAGGCAAGGCAAAGAATCCAGTCTTAGGGAAACAAGGAATGAATTGGACACCTCCCAACATAAGAAAAGAGGCTAGTAAAGATATTGCAGGCAATATCAATGACTTGTATGAAGCTGATACCTAGGGAAGTGAGAAGAAATCAAGGATCACCATGAGAACTTTGTTCTGAACTGCACTGGTAGGAAACTTGCTGATTGTATTAATAGTTAATACCATTGTGGGACAGCAACCTTGGCAGTGAAGACATGGTTCTTTACTGGGGACCAAAGGGAAATGGATAGAGGTAATACCAAAATTCTTTAAGAGATTATAGGGTGAGTGTGTGTGTGTGTATCTGTGTGTGTGTGCCTGAGACAGAGAGAGTTGATTGTAGACTAGGTAATTGAACACCACTCCAACCCTTCTTCCCTGATTTTCTCTCCACTACAGTTTATGGAAATCATAATATTTGAATTCTCAGCCTAATTTACAAGATTATGTGATACTTTTCTATCATTGAGATGAATGTGTTAGTTTTGGGTGAGGGCTTCTCAGTCAAATATAACCTTGTCGAAAGAGAATTCTTGGGCCATCTCCATTATTACTGCCTCAAAAAGTAGCATAATTGGAAGTGCAGCTGTCATATTGGGACCATGAGGATAAAAACCACACATTAAGGATGACAGACAGAGCCCTCGTGGCTCAGTGAGTAAGCACTTGGTTGCTAACTGAAAGGACAGCGGTTTGAATCCCCCAGCTGCTCAGTGGGAGGAAGATGTGGCAGTCTGCTTCCATGAAGATTATATTCTTGGAAACACTTTGGTGCAGGTCTACTCTGTTACATAGGGTTGCTATGAGTTGGAATCTACTCGAAGGCACCCAACAGCAACAACAACAAGGATGACAGTACATGAAGATGAATAGAGGCAGCTTCCCTGATGTCATCCTTGAGCTGTTATACCAGGTAGGGTTTCTTACCTCTATACATCTTGTAATGTGAGGGGAAAAAAAAAACCTCTTCATTTGTTTAAGCTACTGTTTTCTTTTTAACCCACAGAAAAATACAATTTTAATTAGTACATAGAAAAACTAGAATCATGCTACTCAAAATGAGTATGCCAGAAAAATTCTAAAACATATTAATAAATCTAATAAGAGAACAAATAAAAATCAACAATCAAAATATAAATTCACTCAAGAAGAAATGAAAACAGTGATCAATCTGAAAAAAGTCTTTTGCTTAACTATGTTTAGAATTCAAAGTGATGACTAAAGGAATAATACCCATAAAATAGAACACAAATCCATGAAATAAAAAATGAAAATAGGAACCAAAGAATTAAAAAAAAAAAAAAAGAAAGAAATCATGGAAAAATGATTTATAATATAAACCCTTAGCAAACTAGGAATAAAGGGAAACTTCCTTAATTTCAAAGGAGCCCTGGTGAAGCAGTGGTTAAAATGCTTGGCTGCTAACTGAAAGGTCAGCACTGGAAGCCACCAGCTAATCTGTGGGAGAAAGATGTGGCAGTCTGCTTCTATAAAGACTTACACACTTGGCAATGCTATAGGGCAGTTCTACTCTGTCCTGTAGGATCACTATGAGTCTGAATTGACTTGAGAGCAGTAGGTTTTTGTTTGTTTGTTTCTTAATTTCATAAAAGATATCTAAGAAAAACTTACAGAAAACATACTAAATGCTAAGATATGAGAAGCATTTCATAAAGATATCAATTATGATGCCATGGTGTTGTTGCTAAGTGCCTTCAAGTCAGTTCTGACTCATAGAGACTCTATGCACAACAGAACAAAATACTGCTCAGCCCAGCGCCATCCTCACAATCTTGTTATGCTTGAGCCCATTGTAGCCACTGTGTCCAATCCATCTCTGGGGTCTTCCTCTTTTTCACTAACACTCTATTTTACCAAGCGTGATGTCCTTCTCCAGGGACTGGTCTGTCCTGATAACATGTCCAAAGTACTTGAGATGAAGTTTCTCCATCTTCCCTTCTAAGGAGCATTCTGGCTGTATTTCTTCCAAGACAGATTTATTCCTTCCTCTGGCAGTCATCGGTATATTCAGTAGTCTTTACCAATACCATAATTCAAAGGCATCAATTCCTTTTGGTCTTCCTGATTCATCGCCCAGCTTTCACATATACATGAGGCAACTGAAAATACTATGGCTTGGGTCAGGCACACCTTAGTCCTCAAAGTCATATCTTTGCTTTTGAGCACTTTAAAGAGGTCTTTTGCAGCAGATTTGCCCAATGCAATACATCGTTTGATTTTTTTGACCGCTGCTTCCATGGGTATTGATTGTCGATCCAAGTAAAATGAAATCTTTGACAATTTCAATCATTTCACCATTTATCATGATGTTGCTTATTGGTCCAGTTGTGAGGATTTTTGTTTTCTCTATGAAGAGGTAAAATCCATACTGAAGGCTGTAGTCTTTGATCTTCACCAGTAAGTGCTTCAAGTCCTCTTTGCTTTCAGCAAGCAAGGTTGTGTAATCTGCATGTCACAGGTTCTTAATGAGTCTTCCTCCAATCTTGATGCCATGTTCTTCTTCATAGTCCAGTTTCCCAGATTATTTACTCAGTATACAGATTGAGTAAGTATGGTGAAAGGATACAATCCTGATGCACACTTTTCCTGACTTTACACCATTCAGTATCCCCTTGTTCTTTCAGAGTTACTGCCTCTTGGTCTATGTACAGGTTCCTCATGAGCATAATTAAGTGTTCTGGAATTCCCAATCTTCTCAGTGTTGTCCATAATTTGTTATGATTCACACAGTGGAATGCCTTTGCATAGTCAATAAAACACAAGTAAACATCTTTCTAGTATTCTCTTCTTTCAGCCAAGATCCATCTAACATTAGCAATGATTTCCCTCATTCTACATCCTCTTCTGAATCTGATTTGGACTTATGGTAGTTCCATGTCAATGTACAGCTACAACAGTTTTATAATGATCTTCAGCAAAATTTTTACTTGTATGTGATATTAATAATATTGTTCAATAATTTCCACATTCGGATGGATCACCTTTCTTTGGAATGGGCACAAATATGGATCTCTTCCTGTCTGTTGGCCAGGAAGCTGTCTTTCAAATATCTTGACATAGCCAAGTGAGCACCTCCAGTGCTGCATCTGTTTGTTAAAACATCTCAATTGGTATTCCTTCAATCATTAAAGCCTTGTTTTACACCATTCCCTTCAGTGCAGCTTGGACTTCTTTGGTTCTTGATCATATGCTACCATCTGAAATGGTTGAATGTCAACCAATTTTTTTTTGTACAGTGACTCTGTGCATTCCTTCCATCTTCTTTTGATGCTTCTTGTGTTATTTAATATTTTCCCTGTAGAAGTCTTCAATATTGTAACTTGAGGCTTGACTTTTTCTTCAATTCTTTCAGCGTAAGAAATGCTGAACATGTTCTTCCCTTTTGGTCTTCTAACTCCAGGTCTTTGCACATTTCATTATAATACTTTACTTTGTCTTCTCGAGCCCTCCTTTCAAATCTTCTTTTCAGCTGTTTTACTTCATCAGTTCTTCTGTTCACTTTAGCTACTCTACATTCAAAAGCAAGTTTAAGGGTCTCTTCTGACATCCGTTTTGGTCCTGTCTTTCTTTCCTGGCTTTTTAATGACCTTTTGCTTTCTTTATGTATGATGTCCATGATGTCATTCCACAATTTGTCTCACATTCAGTCATTAGTGTTTAATGAGTCAAATCTATTCTTGAGATGGTTTCTAAATTCAGGTGGAACTTGCTCTAATTTTCTTCAGCTTCAGCTTGAACTTGCATACAAGCAACTGATGTCTGTTCCACAGTCAGACCTTGACCTTCTTCTGACTGATGGTATTGAGCTTCTCCATTGTCTGTTTCCACAGATGTAGTCGATTTGATTTCTGTGTATATTACCTGATGAGGTCCACGTGTATAGTTGCAGTTTATGTTGTTGAAAAAGGATATTTGCAATGAAGAAGTCATTGGTTTTGGAAAATTCTCTCATGAGATATCTGGGTCATTTCTATTGCCAAGGCCATATTTTCCAACTACTAATGCTTCTTCTTTTTTCTGACTTTCACATTCCAATCACCAGTAATTATCAATGCATCTTGATTGCATGTTTTATCAATTTCAGACTGCAGAAGTTGGTAAAACTCTCCAATTTCCTCATCCTTGGCATTAGTATTCAGTGCATAAATTTGAACAATAGTTGTATTCACTGGTCTTCCTTGTAGACATATGGATATTATCCTATCACTGATGGCACTGGACTTCAGGACAGATCTTGAAATGTTCCTTTTGACAATGAATGCATCTCCATTCCTTTTAAATCGATCATTCTCTGCATAGTAGGCCATATGATTGTCTGATTAAAAATGGCCAATACCAGTCCATTTCAGCTCACTAATACCTAGGATATCAACCTTTATGCATTCCATTTCATTTTTGATGGCTTCCAATTTTCCTAGATTCATACTTTGAACATTCCACATTCCAACTATTAATGGATGTTTGCAGCTGTTTCTTCTTATTCTGAGTCATGCTACATCAGTAAATGAAGGTCCTGAAAGCTTGACTCCATCCATGTCATTAAGGCAAACTCTACTTTGAGGAAGCATCTTTTACCTAGTTGTATTCTGAGTGTCTTCGAACCTGAGGAGCTCATCTTCTGGCACTGCACTAGACAATGTTCTGTGGCTATTCATAAGGTTTTCACTGGCCAATTTTTTTTTTTAATAAGTAGACTTCCAGGTCCTTATTCTTTGTCTATCTTAGTATGCAAACTCCATTGAAACCTGTCCTCCATGGGTGACCTTGTTGGTATTTGAAATACTGGTGGCATAGCTTCCAGCATCACAGCAAATGCAAGCCCCCAGAGATACATGGGGGGAACCATACAAATATACATACATACGTCGTTCAATCTCTATCTATCTATATGAGTTTAGTTCATAGAGGAATAAAAATGAAATTCCACATTGGCTGGAAAAGAAATATTATTCAATAAATAGAACTCGGATTATGGACTAGCCATGTGGGTAAAAAATGGATTCTTATATTTCTTACATGGAGATAAATTTTGAATGAGTAAAAATTATAGTAAAAAAAATAAAAAATGAAGCACAGAAGCCATAAAATAAATACTAGAAAACATACAGTACCTATTTGTCATGATCTTGAAAAGGAATATCTTCTCTAAACACAAAAGTAAACTGAACATTCATTAAAGAAAAAAGTGATTGGTCTGTTGAAAAATTAAAATTGTTGGCATATAGAAAAAGTCTAAAATCTAGTCAAAAGAGAAAACAAAGGCTATTTTATTCACTCTAATAGTAATCAACGTCCATAAATCAATAAACTGTTAATAAAATAATATGTAAAAGACCAATAACAAAAAGTACATTGATTTTTAAATGTTTAAAAATATTCACAAACTCATCATAAGAAAAATAAAAATTAAAACACTATTTTACCCACATAGTATTGATGAGAATCTATGAGAACACTCATTCTCATACACTGTTGTAGGACATTTAAATTGGAAAAATCTCTTGAGAGAGTAATTTGGCAAACTATATCAACATAAGAATACACATACGTTTCAATTCAGCAATTCTACTTCTAGGAATGTATCCAACAGTTGTGCTTAGTATTAGTCAGGGTTTTCCAGAGAAACAGAACCAACTACATATATATAGAGAGAGAGAGAGTGAGAGAGAGAAATTTTAAGGAACTGGCTCATGCAAATATGGGGGCTGGTTAGTCCAGAGGCCCAGCTTTGAACTAGAGACTCTGGCAAGATAGCTATGAGCCTTGAGGCAGAATCCTTCTCCCTTGGAAAACCTGTTTTTGCTCTTAAGGCCATCAACTGATTGGATGAGGCTCACCTTCATTATGGGGGGAGAGAAAGTCTGCTTTGCTTGAGATCAACTGATTTAAATGTTTATCACATGTAAATACCTTCATAGCAATAGCTAGGCTAGTGTTTGACCTAACAACTGGGAACCACAGCCTAACCAAGTTGACACATAAAATTAAACATCACATACACTTATATATAAATAAATAAAATGTATGCCAGTATATTCATTGCAGCCTTTTTTGTCTTAGCAAAAACAATATGAACAACCTCGATATCCATTGTTAGGTAGCTAGTAAAGTAAACTGTGGTGCATTCATACAATGCAATGCTATGTAGTCAATTAAAAATATTTTCTATGGGACTGCATGATATTTGAGATATACTGTTAACTGAGGTAAATAGGTAGAAAAGAGTCAGTCCTTATTAGGCCCTAGTCTCTGTTCTAGGTACTAGGGATTTCAGTGGTTTTGTCTTCAGGCAGTTTATAGACTAATAGTAGCAGACAGGCAATACATATGGAAACAAATCAACTAATTAATTTTAAAACGTAACCTTTTAAAATCTTTTTTTGGAATGTGGAATGTATGAAAAAACAATGGGCTTGAACATACCTATTATTAGGATGGCGCAGGATTGAGCAATGTTTCTTTCTGTTATACACAGGGTCACTATGAATAGGAGATGACTCAAAGGCAACAAACAGTAACAACGATCTCAAATACTAAGAATTTCTGTAGGCAATATAAAAGAGAGTAATGCAGGAGGACATGTCCAGAAGTGGGTATGGGTGCTACTTTTGCACTAGCGAGATGACAGGAAGGTTTTGGAGAAAATTTTGGTTAAGTATGGCAAGATGCTTATTAGACATGTATACAAATAAGAATATACTGATTTTTGCATTTGTTAGAAAAATATTCTAGATCTCTGTATTTATTCATTTATAGTTTTACAAAATATCTCTGGAAAGATAAACATCATCTGGTACCAGTGGTTGCCTCTGAGAAAATGAAGGACTGGGTGTGAAAAACATAGACTTTTCTCTGCATTCACATTTGTACATTTCTTTGTTTTGAAATCACATTACATATATTATCTATTGAAATAACTATATACATGAATATGTTTACTTGGATAAATAAATACACTTGGAAGTCTAATGTGATCTCAGTTCTTATACTTTAGTGATGGTTGGGTATAATTTTAAGATACTAACAATTTTAACTTAATTTTAACAAGGCAAAAAAAAAGAAGAAATGAAAACTCTAATGTTATGTAATACTTTTAGAGTATAGACGAAAATACCTTTTAGAAAATCCATTAACATAACATTTCACACAGAAAAATTATTCATGCTAAAACATTATCTTGGGAAAATTCTTATTAGGAAATCATAAAGTATTTGGGTATCTGAAAAACTAGAATTATATCTAATTTTGAAAGTCACTGGAGACGTTATCTCTATATAAATTATATATAAAATACATTCTTTTTTTATTGTAGTCGAGCTTAATGAAATAGACAAACGAGCACTAGCAAATACATATCAACCAAGCAGGGGCCTTATGGCTCATATATAGCCCTTCAGATCCAAGGGTGATTCTACAGTGTTCATGGAAGCCTTCTAGAAACTTTATTGCAGTAGCTGTTGATGAAATGTTGATTAAACTGCTGTAAAAGAAGAACCTTTTTGGAGGAGGGGCCAAGATGGCAGAGTAGTTACACGATTCTGGTGGACCGTCTTAAACAAAGACCCAAAAAAACAAGTGATTTGATTATATATGGCAATCTGGAAGCCCTGAACATCAAAGGCAGAGTTGTGGAACTGGAATGAGTGGCAGTGTGGGGGGAGAGATAGTTCGAAAGCAGAGAGGAGTTGCCAGACCTGACCCAGCGAGAACCTGAGCCCTTCAGGCCTTATCAGCTTGGAGGGGAGTGGTGAGGCAGGCAAGTGGTGGTGCTCAGGAGGTACGTTTTCTGCACTGGGAGAGACCCAGCACCAGAGACTCTACACGGCCACCCAGAACCAGTGAGAAGCAGCCCTCAGCCAAAGATAAATATTTGCACACAGCATACCATGCAGATCAAAAACATCCCCCTCAGGGAAAAGCCTCTCTCCCATTTACCGCCCTGCTCCCTGCTCTGCACTGGATCCTGGACTGGCTTCAGCAATTGCAGAGGCCGCTGGGCTGGAAGTAGGATCCGTCACACGCCTGGACCATTCTCCCTGCCTTGGAGAATGAACAAATTAACAAATGGGAAAAAATAAACTGCCAGCTCTCCTAAGCCAGGAACCCAGGGTAGGCACACCTCCTTTGCCTAGACACAAACATAAGGCATCCACGGACTCTGAGTGCCTTTCCCCCTGCATAGGCTTGTGTGGGACCATCTCAACAGTGTAGGCCCTCATTACTGCAGTGCAACAGGGTATATACCAGAACTCTAACTTCAAATGTTTCAGCTGTGAAGTGGCAGGTTCATGACATTTGACACTGCTTTGCCCACTAAACAGGGTCTTCAACTACCCACGTCAGGGGCCTCAGGACTGGTGGCTCCACCCATGCCACCTAACCACCTGCAAGAAGGGCCCATGAATAAGAGGTGTGCCTCACTCCTTACAGCCAACAGCATTAGATGCTCATAGTCAGGCTGCAAAACTGACCCACCTATGCACTCTAGGGAACAGGCACATGCCTTCCTCCTGGACACTCAGGGGTGGCCATCAGCCCCCTGCCTTGCTCAGAGTGTGTTCCCCTGTGCAGCCAGATGCTTGTGCCTACACAAATCACCCATGCCTGTCTGGGACTGTAAGTGACAACATACACCACACACTTGGGCTCTCTACCTGGGCCCCTGAGCTGAATCCATACAGGAGGAGTGGGTGGACTCCTGAGCTCACATACCTAGTAACAGATCTAACCACCTGGTGACAGGACATTAGAACTTCAAAGGTGCCAATAATCAAACTAGCTCAAAAGAGCACCCTATTTGGGCATACCAAAACAAAACAAGAAGCTAAGACACAGTAAGCAAACATAAAATAAATAAATATAATAACTTGATGGCTCGGAGACAACAGTCAATATCAAACAACACAAAGAGGCAATCCATGATGGCTTCAGCAAGCCCCCAAAATAAAGAATCTAGAAATTTTCCAGAGGAGGAAAATTTCATGGAATTACCAGAGGCAGAATACAAAAGATTAATATACAGAACTCTTCAAGAAATTAGGAAGGAAATTAAGCAAAATGCAAACATACAATGGAGGAAATTAAAAAGATTAGAGAAGAGCACAATGACAAATTTAACAGGCTGCAAGAATCCATAGAGCGAGCAATCAGAAATCCAGAAGACTAACAATAAAATTTCACAATTAGACAACCCAATAGAAAGTCATAGGACCAGAATTGAGGCAATGGAAGTCAGAATTAGTGAGACTGAAGATAAAGCATTGACATCAACTTATTTGAGGAAAAATCAGATAAAAGGATTAAAAAAAAAAGTGAAGAAACCCTAAGAATTATGTGGGACTCTATTAAGAGGAATAAACTACGAGTGATTGGAGTATCAAAACGGGGGGAATAACAGAAAATACGGAGAGAATTGTTGAAGATTTATTGGCAGAAAACTTCCCTGATATTGTGAAAGATGACAAGATATCTATCCAAGATGCTCATTGAACCCCAAATAAGGTAGCTCCCAAAAGAAAGTCAGCAAGACATATTATAATCAAACTTGTCAAAACCAAAGATAAAGAGAGAATTTTAAGAGCAGCTAGGGATAAACGAAAAGTCATCTACAAAGGAGAGTAAAAAAGAATAAGCTCCGACTACTCAGCAGAAACCATGCAGGAAAGAAGGCAATGGGATGACATATCTAAAGCCTTGAAGGAAAACAGCTGCCAACCAAGAATTACATAATCCATCAAAACTGTCTCTCAAATATGATGGCACAATTAGGGTATTTCCAGATAAACAGAAGTTTAGGGAATTTGCAAAAACCAAAGCAAAATTACAAAAAAATACTAAAGGGAGTCTTCCAGTTAGAAAATCAGTAACTTCAGATAACAACCCAAGGCTAGAACACAGGACAGAGCAACCCGATATCAACCCAGATAGGGAAGTCACAAAAGTAAATCAAA